>NW_024038029.1:0-101558 GCF_016077235.1 Cyprinodon tularosa | reverse complement strand
ATTACCTGTGAGTGGTTCTGGTTCTGACTGCGGTCCGTTCTGTCCTTAGGAAGCGCCGTGGTGCTCTGAACGCCAAGCAGCTGCAGTACTTGGAGAACTACAGACCCAAACTCTGCCTGCGCTCCAAAGATGCTAACGGACAGAACTGCTGTGTCCAGTAGGGTCCAACCGGACCCTGTGGTTCTGGATGAACGTGGAACCTTACCAGAACCTCTAGCAGAACCTCACCAGAACCTTTTCCTGACTTCCTACAAATATAATAAAGCTTCTCTGCCTGGAAAACTGTTTGGCTTTATTTCACCTGCAGCCAAAGAGGGTGGTCCGGTCGCTCAGGGAGGGATTTTATTGATCCGTTCATCAGAACCATTTAGTGGGTCGGGAAAGGAGAACAGCAGAACTCACTGAAATTCTCCAAAGCAGCAGCTGATCAGATTCAGAAGGTTCTGCTGCCGTCACAGGTTGGGTCGGGTCGGGTCGGGTAGTGGAACCCACTGTTCCTGGTTCTGAATCCTAGCGGTGCTTCTAGCTGTAGGTCCTGGTCTTCAGGTTCTAGCGGGTCCAGGCTTTGGGACCACTGAGCCACGGTCCAGTTCTGGTCCTGGATAAGATGGTTCTGATGTTAACACCATGGAGGAGATAGAGAACCACCTCCTAGCTCCGTCTGGCTGGTTCTCCTCTCAGACCCTGGGTGGGCTCCTCCTCCTTCCCCGGTGCTTGGAGAGATTTTCTAGGTTTTCCTTCCACTCAACTTTCCAGCCAGCTGGGTTCCTCTGTGCTCAGCAGGGTGGACCTGCACAGAACCTTTCTACCTAGGGGGCAGACTGGGATCTAGTCTTCTAGCTCTAGGGCCCATCGGCTGTGAAGCACAACCAGACAGCCAACAGAGAGATGAAGCTCCTGGTTCTGCAGGCAGGGGGCGCCGTCCAGCCCACTGGAAACCAGCATCCAGCCTCTTCACTGCAAAAACTAACTACAAATAAATGATTTTAAGTGTTTTTACCCTAAATAGGAGCAGATAAATAATGCAGTTTAAGAAAAAATACTTATTTAGAATCCTTTTTTTGAAGCTTACTAACAGTTTTCAGGAGACTTCTCTAGTTTCAGCAGCTAGAACAGGATCCTCCAGGCTCCTCAGGAGGAGGAGAAGGAGCAGGGTTGGGGGTCGTGGTGAGCGGAGCTGTGACCCAGTTCAGAGCTGAAGGCTCTAACATTCTTCAGTCCCTCAGTCTGTGCTGTTAGTTCAGGAGGACCGAGAGGGAGGCGACTCAGGAAGGGAGGGAGAGGAAGGAAGGGAAGGAGGGGTCTGCTGTTCAGGAGCTCACAGAGGAGCTCAGGAGGTTCAGATATCTGCTTGGACTCGAGGAGGAAAGAAGAAAACTGGAAAAACCAACAGAGGAGGAGGAGAGGAGGTGCAGTTTCTCCCCCTCAGAGAGCAGCAGGAGAGGAGGTGCAGTTTCTCCTCCTCAGAGAGCAGCAGGATGTTACCGGTAAGTTTCTCTCCTCTGACGTGTCGCTCCAACAGAAGCGCTGCTTTCTAGCAGCTCAGAAGTTCAGCCTGTTTCTGAAACAACAGCAAAGGTTCTACTGATTGGGGGCCCAGGGTCAGAGACCCCAGGGTAGGGACCCCAGGGTCACGAGCCCCAGGGTCAGAGACCCCAGGGTAGGGGCCCCAGGGTCAGAGACCCCAGGTCAGAGACCCCAGGGTAGGGGCCCCAGGGTCACGAGCCCCAGGGTCAGAGACCCCAGGGTAGGGGCCCCAGGGTCAGGAGCCCCAGGGTCAGGGGCCCACAACTGTAACCAACAGGCAGCATTTTTTTTTTTTTGGTTCTTGGATGAATGTTGGCAATATGGCAGAGCACCCAGGGGGGCAGCCTGGGGGGGCAACAGTAAACCAAAGCCTGTCTGGACACTTTGTTTACAGAGATACTATATATTAGCCAATCATGTTGCAGCCCCGGTGGGGCCGGTGGGGGGGCTCTCCTGTTTCCTAACAGCCTTAACATGAAATAATGAATGATAAGAAACATTTCCTCAAGCATTTAGGACATCATCATGATGTCATTATGACACCATTTCAACTAAATTCACTTCCTCAATATGAATGACTCCTCTCCCTCCTCTGGTCATGGACGCCTCCTTCCTCCCTCCGCTCCTTCCTCTGGTCATGGATGCCTCTGATGGACGTCCTCCTTGGCCAAAGGACTGATCAGAGTGTCCGGATAGACCCACAGTGTCCATGATGGTCCCAGTAGAGATCAGAGTCTGACCCAGATCCAGGACTCTTAGGGCCCCTGGGGGCCACAGAGCAGGGCGGGGGGCCCATGGAATACAGGTCAACCAGGCTGACGGTGTGGATCTCCAGGGGCTCCAACCTTATTTCCTGAAGCTGGAGGTGCTAGAACCAGATAAGGGGGTCCGTCCAGCTTGACCCCCAGGGGCCCCAACAATAGAAACTGTTAAACCTGCAGGCTGACTGGAAAGGAAGCGACCAGTGCGCATCAGAACAGCTGTGTCGGGTCCGGTAAGGTCGTATCGGTTCTGGTAGGGTCGTATCGGGTCAGGTAGGGTCGTATCGGGTCAGGTAGGGTTGTATCGGTTCTGGTAGGGTTGTATCGGTTCTGGTAGAGTCGTATCGGGTCAGGTAGGGTCGTATCGGGTCAGGTAGGGTTGTATCGGTTCTGGTAGGGTCGTATCGGGTCAGGTAGGGTTGTATCGGGTCAGGTAGAGTCATATCGGGTCAGATAGGGTTGTATCGGTTCTGGTAGGGTCGTATCGGGTCAGGTAGGGTCGTATCGGGTCAGGTAGGGTCGTATCGGGTCAGGTAGGGTTGTATCGGTTCTGGTAGAGTCGTATCGGGTCAGGTAGGGTCGTATCGGGTCAGGTAGGGTTGTATCGGTTCTGGTAGGGTCGTATCGGGTCAGGTAGGGTTGTATCGGGTCAGGTAGAGTCATATCGGGTCAGATAGGGTCGTATCGGGTCAGGTAGGGTCGTATCGGGTCAGGTAGGGTCGTATCGGGTAAGGTAGGTTCATATTAGGTCAGGTAGGGTCGTATCGGTTCAGGTAGGGTCGTATCGGGTCAGGTAGGGTCGTATCGGGTCAGGTAGGGTCGTATCGGGTCAGATAGGGTCGTATCGGGTCAGGTAGGGTCGTATCAGGTAAGGTAGGTTCGTATCGGGTCAGGTAGGGTCGTATCGGTTCTGGTAGGGTCGTATCGGGTCAGGTAGGGTCGTATCGGGTCAGGTAGGGTCGTATCGGGTCAGATAGGGTCGTATTGGGTCAGGTAGTGTCGTATCGGGTCAGGTAGAGTCGTATCGGGTCAGATAGGGTCGTATCGGGTCAGGTAGGGTCGTATCGTTTCAGGTAGGGTCGTATCGGGTCAGGCAGGGTCGTATCGGTTCAGGCAGGGTCGTATCGGTTCAGGTAGGGTCGTATCGGGTCAGGTAGGGTCGTATCGGGTCAGATAGGGTCGTATTGGGTCAGGTAGTGTCGTATCGGGTCAGGTAGAGTCATATCGGGTCAGATAGGGTCGTATCGGGTCAGGTAGGGTCGTATCGTTTCAGGTAGGGTCGTATCGGGTCAGGTAGGGTCGTATCGGTTCAGGTAGGGTCGTATCGGGTCAGGTAGGGTTGTATCGGGTCAGGCAGGGTCGTATCGGTTCAGGTAGGGTCGTATCGGGTCAGATAGGGTCGTATCGGTTCTGGTAGGGTCGTATCGGGTCCTTTCCCCCTCCTCTTCCTCCTCTGGTCATGGACGCCTCCTTCCTCCCTCCGCTCCTTCCTCTGGTCATGGATGCCTCTGATGGACGTCCTCCTTGGCCAAAGGACTGATCAGAGTGTCCGGATAGACCCACAGTGTCCATGTTGGTCCCAGTAGAGATCAGAGTCTGACCCAGATCCAGGACTCTTAGGGCCCCTGGGGGCCACAGAGCAGGGCGGGGGGCCCCATGGAATACAGGTCAACCAGGCTGACGGTGTGGATCTCCAGGGGCTCCAACCTTATTTCCTGAAGCTGGAGGTGCCAGAACCAGATAAGGGGGTCCGTCCAGCTTGACCCCCAGGGGCCCCAACAATAGAAACTGTTAAACCTGCAGGCTGACTGGAAAGGAAGCGACCAGTGCGCATCAGAACAGCTGTGTCGGGTCCGGTAAGGTCGTATCGGTTCTGGTAGGGTCGTATCGGGTCAGGTAGGGTCGTATCGGGTCAGGTAGGGTTGTATCGGTTCTGGTAAGGTCGTATCGGGTCAGGTAGGGTCGTATCGGGTCAGGTAGGGTTGTATCGGTTCTGGTAGGGTCGTATCGGGTCAGGTAGGGTCGTATCGGGTCAGGTAGAGTCATATCGGGTCAGATAGGGTCGTATCGGGTCAGGTAGGGTCGTATCGGTTCAGGTAGGGTCGTATCGGGTCAGGTAGGGTCGTATCGGGTCAGATAGGGTCGTATCGGGTCAGGTAGGGTCGTATCGGGTAAGGTAGGTTCATATTGGGTCAGGTAGGGTCGTATCGGTTCAGGTAGGGTCGTATCGGGTCAGGTAGAGTCATATCGGGTCAGATAGGGTCGTATCGGGTCAGGTAGGGTCGTATCGGTTCAGGTAGGGTCGTATCGGGTCAGGTAGGGTCGTATCGGGTCAGGTAGAGTCATATCGGGTCAGATAGGGTCGTATCGGGTCAGGTAGGGTCGTATCGGTTCAGGTAGGGTCGTATCGGGTCAGGTAGGGTCGTATCGGGTCAGGTAGGGTCGTATCGGGTCAGGTAGGGTCGTATCGGGTCAGGTAGGGTCGTATCGGGTCAGGTAGAGTCATATCGGGTCAGATAGGGTCGTATCGGGTCAGGTAGGGTCGTATCGGTTCAGGTAGGGTCGTATCGGGTCAGGTAGGGTCGTATCGGTTCAGGTAGGGTCGTATCGGGTCAGGTAGGGTCGTATCGGTTCAGGTAGGGTCGTATCGGGTCAGGTAGGGTCGTATCGGGTCAGGTAGAGTCATATCGGGTCAGATAGGGTCGTATCGGGTCAGGTAGGGTCGTATCGGTTCAGGTAGGGTCGTATCGGGTCAGGTAGGGTCGTATCGGGTCAGGTAGGGTCGTATCGGGTCAGGTAGGGTCGTATCGGGTAAGGTAGGTTCATATTGGGTCAGGTAGGGTCGTATCGGTTCAGGTAGGGTCGTATCGGGTCAGGTAGGGTCGTATCGGGTCAGGTAGGGTCGTATCGGGTCAGATAGGGTCGTATCGGGTCAGGTAGGGTCGTATCGGGTAAGGTAGGTTCGTATCGGGTCAGGTAGGGTCGTATCGGTTCTGGTAGGGTCGTATCGGGTCAGGTAGGGTCGTATCGGGTCAGGTAGGGTCGTATCGGGTCAGATAGGGTCGTATCGGGTCAGGTAGTGTCGTATCGGGTCAGGTAGAGTCATATCGGGTCAGATAGGGTCGTATCGGGTCAGGTAGGGTCGTATCGTTTCAGGTAGGGTCGTATCGGGTCAGGCAGGGTCGTATCGGTTCAGGCAGGGTCGTATCGGTTCAGGTAGGGTCGTATCGGGTCAGGTAGGGTCGTATCGGGTCAGATAGGGTCGTATTGGGTCAGGTAGTGTCGTATCGGGTCAGATAGGGTCGTATCGTTTCAGGTAGGGTCGTATCGGGTCAGGTAGGGTCGTATCGGTTCAGGTAGGGTCGTATCGGGTCATGCAGGGTCGTATCGGGTCATGCAGGGTCGTATCGGTTCTGGTAGGGTCGTATCGGGTCAGGTAGGGTCGTATCGGGTCAGGTAGGGTCGTATCGGGTAAGGTAGGTTCATATCGGGTCAGGTAGGGTCGTATCGGTTCTGGTAGGGTCGTATCGGGTCAGATAGGGTCGTATCGGGTCAGATAGGGTCGTATCGGGTCAGGTAGGGTCGTATCGGGTCAGGTAGGGTCGTATCGTTTCAGGTAGGGTCGTATCGGGTCAGGCAGGGTCGTATCGGTTCAGGCAGGGTCGTATCGGTTCAGGCAGGGTCGTATCGGGTCAGGTAGGGTCGTATCGTTTCAGGTAGGGTCGTATCGGGTCAGGTAGGGTCGTATCGGGTCATGCAGGGTCGTATCGGGTCATGCAGGGTCGTATCGGTTCTGGTAGGGTCGTATCGGGTCAGGTAGGGTCGTATCGGGTCAGGTAGGGTCGTATCGGGTAAGGTAGGTTCATATCGGGTCAGGTAGGGTCGTATCGGTTCAGGTAGGGTCGTATCGGGTCAGATAGGGTCGTATCGGGTCAGGTAGGGTCGTATCGGGTAAGGTAGGTTCATATCGGGTCAGGTAGGGTCGTATCGGTTCTGGTAGGGTCGTATCGGGTCAGGTAGGGTCCTATCGGGTCAGGTAGGGTCGTATCGGGTCAGATAGGGTCGTATTGGGTCAGGTAGTGTCGTATCGGGTCAGGTAGAGTCATATCGGGTCAGGTAGAGTCATATCGGGTCAGATAGGGTCGTATCGGGTCAGGTAGGGTCGTATCGTTTCAGGTAGGGTCGTATCGGGTCAGGTAGGGTCGTATCGGTTCAGGTAGGGTCGTATCGGTTCAGGTAGGGTCGTATCGGGTCAGATAGGGTCGTATCGGGTCAGATAGGGTCGTATCGGGTCAGGTAGGGTCGTATCGGTTCAGGTATGGTCATATCGGGTCAGATAGGGTCGTATCGGGTCAGGTAGGGTCGTATCGGGTCAGGTAGGGTCGTATCGGGTCGGTACTCTCTCAGATGCAGAGGTGTCATGGTCGTGTCCATTACCTGCAGACCCAGAGGTGGCTGCAGCCGTCCGCTCCCTCCACCTCTGACCTTCCTCTGAATCAGCTGCTCATGTTGTTGTTTTGCAGTCAGAACTTAATCCCAGACAGTCTCCTCCATCATCTGGAGTCACCATCATCTCCTGTTCCTGGGCGCAGATCCAGGCCCTGCAGCTGTCGGTGAATACAGACCCTCATTGAGGTTCTAGATTGAACTTTCTTGCTAATCTTCACACAGCTGCTGATGACAGCAGACTGGGCAGGACTCCTAATCCTGCCAGTTTCAGTTTGGTTTGCTGCTAAGCTGGCAGATCTTTGGTCTGGATCAACAGTCCAGCAGGTTGTCTCATCATGTTGGATTTTCTGAAGAACTTCAGGCATAAAAAGACCTCAGAGATCAGAGTCTGTTTCTATGTAAGACAAGCTACCAGTGGTCAGTCTAAGACACTAGCTCTACCTTTTCCACCAATCATTTTATTCTGCAGATAAACTTTTGAAATTTGGTGTAATGATGCTCCTCCTCCACTCTGACCCTCTCTCTAAGGAGGAGCCCAGCCTCCCTGCAGAGGAGGATCCAGGATCTGGTTCTTTGGGCCCTGGTCCAGATAAATGACTATAGGTGAGGGCAGGAACGTCGACTGCCTGCTAAATTAGAGCTTTGCTTTTTCTCCCTGAACCCCAGCGGAGTCGGAACTGCAGCTCTCATAGTTTATGGCTGTTAGAAGATCCAGCTTCTACTAAACGGATCCATTGGTTACTGAAGGTTTTGCAGATCCGAAGCTGTGTCCTAGTGGTCTGTGGAGATGTTTGGCCCGCCCCTTCCCAATCTCTCAGTTGATGTTTGTGGATGATCAGCAGCTCCTGCTGTACAGACCTGTCCAGTCTGTAACTGTGACTTCATCTGGAGTCAGTCAGCTGTTATTATGGTGCTTACCTCAAATGTTTGTCATACAGAAATAAAAAACAGTTTGCTCCATAATGACATGTTATCCTTTCATGACTCATCACTTGGTCTAGCAAACATTTTAGACGGACTTTAGAATGAGAGGCTGCTGCTAGCAGCAGAGCTGCCCATTAAAGTCTAACCAGGCCCGGTAAAGTCTATCCAGGCCTGGTAAAGTCTAACCAGGCTTGCTAAGATCTAACCAGGTGCGGTAAAGTCTAACCAGGCCCAGTAAAGACTAACCAGATCCAGTAAAGTCTATCCAGGCCTGGTAAAGTCTAACCAGGCGCAATAAAGTCTAACCAGGCCCAGTAAAGACTAACCAGGCCAAGTAAAGACTAACCAGGCCCGGTAAAGTCTAACCAGGCCCAGTAAAGACTAACCAGGCCCAGTAAAGACTAACCAGGCCCGGTAAAGTCTAACAAGGCCCGGTAAAGTCTAACCAGGCGCAATAAAGTTTAACCAGGCCCAGTAAAGTCTAACCAGGTGCAGTAAGTCTAACCAGGCCCGGTAAAGTCTAACCAGGCGCAATAAAGTCTAACCAGGCCCAGTAAAGACTAACCAGGCCCAGTAAAGACTAACCAGGCCCGGTAAAGTCTAACCAGGCCCAGTAAAGACTAACCAGGCCCAGTAAAATCTAACCAGGCGCAGTAAAGTCTAATCAGGCCCAGTAAAGTCTAACCAGGCCCGGTAAAGTCTAACCAGATCCAGTAAAGTCTAACCAGGACCAGTAAAGTCTAACCAGGTGCAGTAAAGTCTAACCAGGCCGGGTAAAGTCTAACCAGGACCAGTAAAGTCTAACCAGGTGCAGTAAAGTCTAACCAGGCCGGGTAAAGTCTAACCAGGCCCAGTAAAGTCTAACCAGGCGCAGTAAAGTCTAACCAGGTGCAGTAAAGTCTAACCAGGCCCAGTAAAGTTTAACCAGGCCCGGTAAAATCTAACCAGGCGCAGTAAAGTCTAATCAGGCCCAGTAAAGTCTAATCAGGCCCGGTAAAATCTAACCAGGCGCAGTAAAGTCTAATCAGGCCCAGTAAAGTCTAACCAGGCCCAGTAAAGTCTAACCAGGTGCAGTAAAGTTTAACCAGGCCCAGTAAAGTCTAACCAGGTGCAGTAAAGTCTAACCAGGCCCAGTAAAGTTTAACCAGGCCCAGTAAATTCTAACCATGTCCAGTAAAGTCTAACCAGTCCCGGTAAAGTATAACCAGATCCAGTAAAGTCTAACCAGGCGCAATAAAGTCTAACCAGGCCCAGTAAAGTCTAACCAGGTGCAGTAAGTCTAACCAGGCCCAGTAAAGTCTAACCAGGCGCAATAAAGTCTAACCAGGCCCAGTAAAGACTAACCAGGCCCAGTAAAGACTAACCAGGCCCGGTAAAGTCTAACCAGGCCCGGTAAAGTCTAACCAGGCGCAATAAAGTCTAACCAGGCCCAGTAAAGTCTAACCAGGTGGAGTAAGTCTAACCAGGCCCGGTAAAGTCTAACCAGGCCCGGTAAAGTCTAACCAGGCCCAGTAAAGACTAACCAGGCCCAGTAAAGACTAACCAGGCCCGGTAAAGTCTAACCAGGCCCGGTAAAGTCTAACCAGGCGCAATAAAGTCTAACCAGGTGCAGTAAGTCTAACCAGGCCCGGTAAAGTCTAACCAGGCGCAATAAAGTCTAATCAGGCCCAGTAAAGTCTAACCAGGCCCGGTAAAGTCTAACCAGATCCAGTAAAGTCTAACCAGGACCAGTAAAGTCTAACCAGGTGCAGTAAAGTCTAACCAGGCCGGGTAAAGTCTAACCAGGCCCGGTAAAGTCTAACCAGGCGCAATAAAGTCTAACCAGGTGCAGTAAGTCTAACCAGGCCCGGTAAAGTCTAACCAGGCGCAATAAAGTCTAATCAGGCCCAATAAAGTCTAACCAGGCCCGGTAAAGTCTAACCAGATCCAGTAAAGTCTAACCAGGACCAGTAAAGTCTAACCAGGTGCAGTAAAGTCTAACCAGGCCGGGTAAAGTCTAACCAGGCCCGGTAAAGTCTAACCAGGTGCAATAAAGTCTAACCAGGCCAAGTAAAATCTAACCAGGCGCAGTAAAGTCTAATCAGGCCCAGTAAAGTCTAACCAGGTGCAGTAAAGTCTAACCAGGCCCAGTAAATTCTAACCATGTCCAGTAAAGTCTAACCAGTCCCGGTAAAGTATAACCAGATCCAGTAAAGTCTAACCAGGCCCAATAAAGTCTAACGAGGCCCAGTAAAGTCTAACCAGGCGCAGTAAAGTTCAACCAGGCCTGGTAAAGTAACCAGATCCAGTAAAGTCTAACCAGGCCTGGTAAAGTCTAACCAGGCCCAGTAAAGTCTAACCAGGTGCAGTAAAGTCTAACCAGGCGTGGTAAAGTCTAACCAGATCCAGTAAAGTCTAACCAGATCCAGTAAAGTCTAACCAGGCCCAATAAAGTCTAACCAGGCGCAGTAAAGTCTAACTAGGCCCAGTAAAGTCTAACGAGGCCCAGTAAAGTCTAACCAGGCGCAGCAAAGTCTAACCAGGCCTGGTAAAGTCTAACCAGATCCAGTAAAGTCTAACCAGGCCCAGTAAAGTCTAACCAGGTGCAGTAAAGTCTAACCAGGCCTGGTAAAGTCTAACCAGATCCAGTAAAGTCTAACCAGGTGCGGTAAAGTCTAACCAGGTGCAGGGTTAGGGTTAACTGTCACAATGGGAGTGGAAGTTTGACATGACCCAAATACAGACACAAGCTTGACACAAGAGGGCAAATAGGAAATATCGAGAACTCAAAGGCTACTTTTACACTGCAGGCCTTCATGCTGAATTCCGATTTTTTGTGAAATCCGATTTTTTCGCGTTCCCGTTGATATTTCCAACTATATGCGACTTGTATGTGATCTCCTGTGTGAATTGCAGTCATACAACGCAGGTGTCCCGAATGCACAGTAAAGGACGCAATGACGTCACAGGCCTGCATGGTCTTTTTTCCAGAGGTAAACATGGATGGTAGTGCCGGCTCGCATCTAGCGGTCTTTTCCAACCATAAAATCACAATCTTTTCATTATGGTTAAACATAAATGCTGCTCTCTGCATCATCATCTACCATGGTTGTTGTTTTCTGTGTAGCAAGATGCAGAATGGTGACCTTTGTCGGGTATTAATGGCATTCAGGCCGGATGAATGCGACCTGGCCGTTCAGACACAGGTCGCATTTGAAAAGTTCAGATTCTAATCAGATTCAGGACCACATAGCCAAGTGGCCTGGGTCGGATTGGAAAAAATCGGATCTGTGTTGTTCAGACTGCCATGAAAATATCAGATCCAGGTCGCATATGGGCAAAAGAAATCGTATGTGGGTCACATCAGGCTGCAATGTGAACGTAGACAAATACAATCAAATATACCTAGAACTCAAGAATGAAAAATAAGACCAATGAGAACTCAGAGATAAAACTTAAACAAAACCAAAACCATGACAATACCCCCCAACTTAAGGGCGGATTCCAGGCGCCCTAAAAAGTCCAAAAACAACCCAGTCATGGTGGGCGGAGGGGGGACCAGGAAGAAGGGCAAGAAACAAAAAACAAAAACAGAGTCCAAACAAAAAACAACCCACTAAAGGTGGGTTAGGACAAGCAAAGTCTCCTGGAGGCAAGCCCTGATGCCAGATACGAGGCAGAGGATCTCTGGAGGACAGCGACGAAGGGGGACTTCTGGAGGAGGTCCATGAGGACACCGTCTCAGGAAACACACAGCCAGGCCGACGAGCACCAAGCCAGCTCCCATGCCAGAGGATGAAGAGAGCACATCCAGCCAGTCGCGGTCAGAGAAACAGGACTACACTGGAAAACAGGCCAAGCTCCAACATCTAGAAACAAAGGTGTTGATGGCAGCAGGACAGCTGATATTTCTCTCCAGGATGGAGTCACAGCCAAACAGGAACAGACCAGATGAAGCTACTATGAGAAAAAGCAGAGAGAGCAGAACGTTAGAGATTGAACTAACAGATTCTGCAGAGTGGGAGGACAGAGATAGAATGAAGCAGAATGATGAAAAAGGGGTCCCTATGTCCTCCAGCAGTCTAAGCCTATAGCAGCAGAACTATAGAGATAGCTCAGGATAACCTGAGCCACCCTAACTATAAGCTTTATCAAAAAGGAAAGTTTTAAGCCTAGCCTTAAAAGTAGACAGGGTGTCTGCCTCACGGACTAAAACTGGTAGTTGGTTCCACAGGAGAGGAGCCTGAGAACTAAAAGATCTGCCTCCCATTCTACTTTTAGAAATTCTAGGAACCACTAGTAAACCTGCAGATTGAGAGTGAAGTGCTCTGTTAGGAACATAAGGAACAATCAGATCTCTGATATCAGATGGAGCTTGGCCATTTAAGGCTTTATATGTGAGAAGGAGGATTTTAAATTCTATTCTGGATTTAACAGGAAGCCAATGAAGAGAAGCCCGGATAGGAGAGATATGATCTCTCTTTTTCATTTTCATCAGAACTCTGGCTGCAGCATTTTGGATCAGCTGAAGGCTTTTAACTACAGTTTGTGGACTTCCTGATAGTAAAGAATTACAATAGTCCAGCCTTGAAGTAACAAATGCATGGACTAGTTTCTCAGCATCACCCCTGGACAGGAGATTGCTCATTTTTGCAATATTCCTCAGATGAAAGAAGGAAATTCTAGAAACCTCTTTGATCTGGGATTTAAATGACAGGTCCTGATCAAAAATAACACCAAGATTTTTTACTTTATTATCTGAAATCAGTTTAATCCCATCCAAATGAAGTGACTGACTAATCAGCTTCTTTTTCAGAGACTATAAGTTCTGTTTTGTCTGCATTCATTTTATCATTATTATGTTCAGGTTAAAGGAATAGAGTGTTGGGAATGACTGGGAATCAATGGGAGTCATGGTCATGGTCCTCACCACATATAGCCAACCAATTGTGTGTGTTAATGATGGACTGGACTGAGGGGGAGAGGAGGAACCAACCCTGCAGGATTAAACGTGTTTGTGGATCCATGGTTGGAGCGTCCGTGTTCTCCTATCCCAGATTACCCTAAATCTATCTCAGCCACTGATCTGTCATGACATCATGACATCAGCGCGGATGTCATCGGGGGGCAGCTCTCCCCAAACACCTTTCTACAGCAAAGAATGCTCAGTAGGGTTTAGAGCTGAAACAATCGGATGAATAGATTATTGAAATAATAATCAACTAATTCAGAAATCGATTCATCATTAACTGGACTATAGAGACTCTAAACATGCATTTAGCAGACAGAGTGACCTGCTTAGAGCAGCAATTATACCAAGATTGTACAAAAATGTATAAATATTTGGCCTTTAAGATAAAAATAAACGTTCTCCTCTGTCAGTCTGCTCTATAATCCAGAACGTTTTAGTTTAACCTGGTTTCATTTTGTAAAAAATTCTTCTTTAAGGAAACTTTGGCTATTGGATTATTAATTGATCAATCGAAAAAGTTATCGACAAATTAATTGATTAGCAAAATAATAACCGTTAGATGCAGCTGTAGTAGGATTATGATGCTTCCTGAGTGGTTACCATGGCAACCCCTCAGCTTAACAGCTGCTGTTAATAAAATCCTACTGACCTGTGGTGTCCAACAAGTGATCAGTTCATGGGCCGTTGGAAAAACTGATTGAGTCTTTAGGACAGTGGAAGCGGGACTCACGTTTGAGGGGGTTCTTGTCTTTCCTTGATCCAGTTGGTGTGGGTTTATCCAGAGAAAAGGGAACTCGCTGGAGAGCGGACAGGTAGACATACGTTGGACCCTGAGGAGCAATGGTGTGGACTGTCACTTGGATTTCCAAAAGGGACTTGAATGGCTCGTGTGGATGTTTTCCCCTTCTCAGTGTGAACTCAGTTAATCCTTCCAGGGGGAGAAGGCCAGGCATCTAGTTACACAGGAAGGCTTCCTGTCGGAAAGGCAAAGACAAAAAAAGTTAGACTCAGAGAAACAAAGGCTCAGATTAGACTCAGCAAAACTCAGCTTGGCTAGAGTACCCAAAACTGGCAAAGACTCTGGCCGCGAGGTGGTGACAGTCCGCTGCACCAGTATGCTTCAGTAATGAACCAACGAGCCGCAGGTGTGCAGGAAGGACAATGAGAACAGGGCTCCACCTGGTGGTAGAGGGAGAGAAAAACACACAAACTGGATTCCTAACACAAACAGTCACAGAATCTGAAGTCTTACAAACAATAAGGACACTTAAAGCTTCTAGACCTAGAGACATATTTGGCATAGATATGTGCATGCTGAAAGAACTCAGTTTCACATTATTAACACCAGTAACCAGAATTGTCAATCTATCCATTATTGAGTATGTCCAGGTGTGGGGGAAGTCAGCTGCTGTTGTTCCTGTTTATAAAAATGGAGATCCATCATCAGTGGACAATTACGCACCGATCAGCATCTTACTGTTGGGAGCTGGAGAAGTTCCACCTTTCTCCAGCAGAGTCCGCCGTGGATCCTTCTGAGTGAGCCTCCTGCACAGCTGCAGCCCATCAAGATCATCAGAGGATCCACTATATAAGCTATCTTCAGACCTTGCCTCAATGCCGCAGTGTTGATCCAGTTGGTCAGCGCCTAAGCCTAGACTCTCAGTGAATCTTTGTGACTTTGAATCCAGCCTGGATTCTAACCGTTGTCTCTATCTTCCAGGAAACCAGTGTCTCCTCTGTGAAGCTCTGGAAGAGCTAACCTGCCGAGCCGACCCTCAGAGCCAAACCCGAAGAACCACAGTGAACTTCCATGCAGCTCAGGACTAAGAGCTGGGAATCCCAAAGCCAAGGTCTGCTCAGTTCTAGACGTGAGACGCTGAAGCAGCAAGTGGACTCTGCTGATCAATTCCTCTCCAGATCCAACAGTGACCCTCCCAAAGCTAACCTCAAGAACCCTCAAGGTACAATCAGTAAATATCAAGAAAGCAAGCTCCATCGTGCAACGCTAACTGAACTGTCTCTCACGCAGACTCCGGTGAACCAGTATCCAGGCCCGAACCAGAACCAGTATAATCTGTGTGCTTGTGTTCAAATAAACTTGTTGAACTTTTATTCCTGTGTCCGTCAGTGGTGTTCTGCATAATTGGGTCACTCTTAGAGAACCCATCATGACAGAACACTGCGGCCAAACTCAAGGCCCAGCAGATCACCTCACCCGTCGATTGGAAGAGCAGGATGCCCAAATACAAGGACAAACCCAAACTCTCCGTGAGTTATATCGCTTGGTTGATACACATAATCATATGCTTCAGAGCTATGCTAACTACTTGAACAGCGCTAATGCTGCACCGGCACCTCAACCATTTCCGGGTCCAGTTCCACCTCCGAGGTCACCGGCCGTGACGTCATCCGAGTTCCGCCCAAGTCTTCCAGAGAGATTTTCTGGTAACATGAAAGATTGCAAAGGATTTTTATTTCAGTGTCGTTTGATTTTCCAGAACTCTCCAGGCAGCTTTTCCACGGATTACAAGAAGATAACCTTCATCCTTTCTCAGCTAACAGGAAGAGCCTTGGAATGGGCTCAGGCAAGATTTGCCACCGACGATAGTCTTAACTGCTATTACTCTGATTTCATCTCCGAATTTACTCAGGTTTTCAATCAAGAGACAGATCAAACAATTGACTCTCGAGCTCTTTTCAATTTAAAGCAGGGAGATTCTTCTGTGGCTGAATTCTCCATCAACTTCCGGGTTAAAGCGGCAGCTTCCGGATGGAACCAAAGCGCTCTGAAGGGAGCCTATTTCATGGCTTTAAATGAGCACATTAAGGATGAGCTCGCAACCCTTGACGAACCTGCAACTCTCGAGGATTTAATTCGTTTGACTATCAGATTGGATAATAGAATCCGAGCCAGAAACAGTTCTAAAACAAGAAATCAGGGGACACTTTCCTCTGCCTCTCATAACGAGACGGTTTGTTCTTCCCCCACAGAGCAGCTGCCTATACAGAGACCTAAGGCCCAGTCTCTCCCTCTGCCTATTCAGGCCTCTCATTCTGGTGAAAGAGATGTCGAACCTATGCAGGTGGGACACACCAGGCTCACTCCAGAGGAGAGGCAAAGGCGTTTTCTAAGCAAATTATGCATTTACTGTGGTGAGAGTGGACACTTCATCGCTTCCTGCCCGGCTAAATCAAAAGCCTGGGCCCGCCAGAGGATCTGAGGAGTCTGGCAGGCCAAATAAACACTAAGAAATCTCCTCGATTGCTACTTCCTGCCACGTTGTTTTGTGCCAACCAAAGCCTCTCCTTTTCTGCATTCATCGATTCAGGCTGTGAACGAAACTTAATTGATTCAAACCTCGTCCAACAACTCCAAATAGAAACCATTCCTCTGACTCAACCTCTTAGTGTTTCTGCCATTGACGGGAAAAGACTTCACCAAGTTACCCATCAAACTCAACCCCTCGAGCTACTTCTGTCAGGTAACCACCGAGAGACAATAACATTTTTTGTTTTTCCTTCTGCATGCTCTCCCCTGGTGCTTGGTTTCGAATGGTTGGAGAAGCATAATCCACACATAAATTGGACTGATCGTCACCTGGAATCTTGGTCTACTACATGCCATGAGACATGCCTCCGTTCGGCTGCCCCCTTGGTGGGGTCTCCTAGAGGTGGGGGGGAGATGGACGCTCCTGACCTTTCTTCCGTTCCTTCCGAGTACCATGACCTGGCTCCTGTCTTCAGTAAGGTCAGTGCGACGTCCCTACCTCCACACAGACCATATGACTGCGCCATTGAACTTCTACCTGGAGCACCACTACCTAACAGCAGGTTGTACAACATTTCCAAGCCTGAAAGAGAAACCATGGAGAAGTACATAAATTAATCTTTAGCTGCTGGAATAATCCGCCCTTCTTCCTCTCCTTTGGGCGCTGGGTTCTTCTTTGTTGGAAAGAAGGACGGCTCCCTGAGACCATGTATTGATTACCGAGGTTTGAACCAAATCACAACAAAGAATAAATACCCACTTCCTCTACTCGCCTCAGCATTCGAACCTGTACAAGGGGCTACTGTTTTCACTAAACTGGACTTAAGGAATGCATATCATCTTCTTAGGATCCGGGATGGAGATGAATGGAAAACAGCCTTCAAGACCCCTTTGGGTCAATTCGAATATTTGGTGATGCCTTTTGGTCTAACTAACGCTCCAGCCTGCTTCCAAGCCCTCGTGAACGATGTTCTCAGAGACTTTTTAAATGTGTTTGTTTTCGTCTATATCGACGACATACTCATTTACTCTAGGAACCTTTCTGATCATAAAAGACATGTCCGCCTTGTTTTACAGAGACTACTGGAGAACAAGCTGTTCGTTAAAGCCGAGAAGTGCGAATTTCATCAGTCTTCAGTCACCTTTTTGGGGTTTGTGCTCGAGGGCGGCCAGGTAAAACCATCTGAGGATAAGATAAGAGCCGTGTTAGAATGGCCAGTTCCAGAGAACCGCAAACAGCTACAGAGATTCCTGGGTTTTGCAAACTTTTATCGTCGGTTCATCAGGAACTATAGCCAGACCGCCCTTCCATTAACTTCTCTGACCTCTGTCAAACGCACTTTTCAGTGGACACCTGAGGCACAATCTGCATTTGATAAACTGAAATCTTTATTTTCCAGAGCACCAGTGTTGATGCAGCCTGACCCTGCTAAACAGTTTATCCTCGAGGTGGACGCTTCTGATTCTGGTGTTGGAGCAGTCCTATCCCAGAGACTTGACTCGGATCAAAAGATCCATCCTTGTGCCTTCTTCTCCCGTAGACTTTCATCCGCAGAGCAGAACTACGATGTGGGAGACCGTGAGCTTTTGGCCATCAAATTGGCGCTGGAGGAATGGAGACATTGGCTGGAGGGAGCTGAGCACCCGGTTCTTGTATGGACTGATCACAAGAACCTGGCTTACATCCAGTCAACCAAGCAAGCCAACCCCCGTCAATCCAGGTGGTCCATCTTTTTCTCACGGTTTAATCTCATCATTTCCTACAGACCCGGATCCAAGAATGTCAAACCCGATTCTCTCTCTCGTCTTTACTCTGTCGATCATCCTGAGACACCTGAACCAGTCCTCCCGGCTTCCTGCACTGTTGGAGTGGTTAACTGGGAGATCACTGACCTTATCAACTCCGCCCTGGCTACTGAACCCGATCCAGGTAACGGTCCCACTAACCGAACCTATGTGCCATCTTCTGTCAGGTCCCGTCTCATCCAATGGATGCATGCTGCCAAGTTTTCCGCCCATCCGGGGGTCAGTAGAACCATCGCCCTGATCTCTAGACGCTTCTGGTGGCCTACCCTCCATAGAGATGTCAAAGAGTATGTGTTGGCTTGCTCCACATGTGCCCGAAATAAAGCCTCACATCAACCTCCTTCAGGCCTGCTACAGCCACTTCCGGTTCCCTCGCGTCCTTGGTCCCATATTGCGATTGACTTTGTCACTGGCCTCCCTGAGTCTCGAGGTATGTCCATCATTTTCACCATTGTTGACCGTTTTTCGAAGGCCTGCCATCTCATCCCCCTTAGGAAACTTCCCACGGCCCTCCAGACAGCCCAGCTCCTCGTTAAGCACGTCTTCCGCTTACACGGCATCCCCCAGGAGATCCTCTCGGACCGGGGTCCTCAGTTCATATCCCAGGTTTGGAAGGCATTCTGTTCTGCACTCGGCTGTAAACCCTCTCTGACATCAGGTTACCATCCACAATCCAACGGACAAACAGAGAGGATGAACCAGCAGCTTGAATCAACCCTTCGTTGCCTCACATCCAACAATCCCGTCGACTGGAGTAAATACCTTACTTGGATTGAATATGCACACAACTCCCTCAAATCTGCTTCCACTGGACAATCACCCTTTCAGGTTAGTCTCGGTTATCAACCTCCACTTTTCCCCGCAGACGAGAGAGAGATTTCGGTCCAGTCAGTGAATCACCATATCAGACGCTGTCAGAAGATCTGGAGAGAAACCATCGCCACCCTCAACCGATCTTCTGAAACCAACAAACGCTTCGCTGACTCCAGAAGACGTTCCGCCCCCGTGTACACTGAAGGACAAGAGGTATGGCTGTCCACTCCTATAAATCTTGGAGAAAGTTTTCGAGACATCCCCTTGAGGGGAATGTCTCGAAAACTTTCTCCAAGATTTATAGGTCCCTACAAGATCACCCGAGTTATCAATCCTTCAGCCGTCCGTCTCCAACTGCCTCAGTCCCTCCGAATCCACCCTACCTTCCACGTGTCCCAAATTAAACCTGTCACCTCGAGTTCCTTGTGCCCGCCTTCCGACTCCCCACCACCCGCCCTGGAGGTCGATGGTCATCCCGCCTTCACCGTTCGACGCATCGTGGACTCCCGTCGACGAGGTCGCGGCTGGCAGTACCTCGTCGACTGGGAGGGCTACGGACCGGAGGATCGCCAGTGGGTTCCGGGCTGATCAATTCCTCTCCAGATCCAACAGTGACCCTCCCAAAGCTAACCTCAAGAACCCTCAAGGTACAATCAGTAAATATCAAGAAAGCAAGCTCCATCGTACAACGCTAACTGAACTGTCTCTCACGCAGACTCCGGTGAACCAGTATCCAGGCACGAACCAGAACCAGTATAATCTGTGTGCTTGTGTTCAAATAAACTTGTTGAACTTTTATTCCTGTGTCCGTCAGTGGTGTTCTGCATAATTGGGTCACTCTTAGAGTACCCATCATGACACTTACCTACAGTGTCAAAAGTTGCAGAAAAAGCTGATTGGCCAACACACATTTAAATACCACTCATTCAATGCAATTTGGTTTCAGAACTCAACACTCCACAGAAACTGCTAATTTATTTTTCATAGAAAATATAAAACATTCACTGGATAAAAGTGGCGTGGTTGGAGCTGTGTTTCTTGATCTAAAAAAGCCTTTGAACCTTTATCCTGGCTGGGAACTTTAACGGCTTCCCCAAGTCCAGTTCGAGTCTCCAGGCAGTGGTGGAGTCCAGAAGGCGAGCCTTTACCTGTGCATAGATGTTGGACTTCTTTCAAGCTCTGATGAACATGATGGCTTTTGGCTCCTGGCGTTTCTTGCCCTGAAGGGTCCTGTGCTTGCAGATTGGAACAGCTGCTTAGGAGATGTTCCAGGGATGCCTATCCTAAAAGCATTGAGGACAGGAAGGCGTCCATGACCGCTCTTGTTGTCATGGTTTTGGTTGTGTTTAAGTTTTCTCTTTGAGTTTTAATTGGTTTTATTTCCATTTTCTTGTATTCTAGTTATTTGTGGTTGTATTTGAGTTCTTGGAATTTCTTGTTTATTCTCTGTTGCCCTTTTGTGTCAGTCTCCTTCTCCCAGCTCACTTCTAGATTCTTCTTTTCACACTTGTTACTCGTCTGTCAATTAGTCCTCCCATATATACTCCTTCTGTTCAGTCTTTGCTGGTTCCTCATCATTTATTTGTCCTTCATGTCAGTTTTCCTTGATTTAAGTATTTTGTTTGTAGACTTCTTGCTTCTGTTGTTTCTTCAAACCTCAGCCTGACACTTATTGGGGGACCGGACCCCTACAAACATCTCTGCCGACTTGACTGTCATGTTCATGGCAAGGGCAAAAAGAAGGACTGAGATGGTGCAGCCAGTCATTATATGCTCCTCTATGCCAGTCCGATGTGCCAGGTCCTGAGGTGACTCTCAGGCTGATAATAATCCAGCTGGGAACATGATGTCATTGTAGCGTGAGCTTTTCCCTCATGTGCCCGTCTGAGTGGCCTCCCCACTCTGGCCATTCCAGGGAGCCCACTTCTCTGACCAGAGGTTTGAATATAGCTGTTGATCAGAAAGACTTAGACAACTTTTAATGAAATTTCATTTTGTAGAGCTCTCATAACATTTCCATCCATAAAGTTCAGCAGTGATCAAATGTAAACAGTGTAGGAGAAAAAACATGGAGCAAAAAACAGAGCATTAATATCTATGGAGCAAATCTGCAGTGTGTTGGTTTGGTGTCATCAGTGTGATGCAGTCTGTGATTCAGAGTTTCCTCATCAGTTGATCAGTGTGATGGCAGTGGGGAAGAAGCTGCTGCAGAACCTGCTGGTCCTGCATTGAATGCTGTGAAGCCTCTTCCCAGAGGGCAGCAGGGAGAACAGTCCATGGTGGGGGGGTGAGGGGTCATTGATGATGTCACGGGCTCGGGACACGCAGCGCTGGGATGAAATGTCTTTCATGGAGGGAAGAGGAGCCCCCATGATCCTCTCTGCTGTTCTCACCTTCTTCCAGTCTGAGGCGCTGCAGCCTCCACACCACACAGTGAGACAGCTGCTCAGAACGCTCTCTATGGTGCTTCTGGAGAAGGTGGGGAGGATGGGGGGGCAGGAAGTCCAAGCGCTTCTGGGTCCTTTGGACCAGTGAGGTGGTGTTTCCAGTCCAGGTGAGGGTATCTGTGATGTTCACACACTGGAATTTGGTGGAACTCTGTTAGTCGTTGGGACTAAACTAGATCTTTCCTTGGACTCTTGGCAGTGAGATGGTTCTAAAGTGACAGCTCCATCTTAGGGAATCCATAGACCTCCATTGGTCTACAGCGGTCCCCCTACGCCAAGTCATGGTCAACATCCTCCAGAGGTGATGAAGAAGTTGCAGACAGCGCTTGTAGAGAATGAGAGGGACGCGTTTCGGGTCTCCCTGGTAGCTCAGTCCACCATCGGTGGTTATGGGCTTATGAGGGCAAATGAAGAAGAAAACCTAAATTCTGGTTATTTTCTGCTGGTTCCCTAATTTATTGGTCCAGCCGGACACCGGAGAGCATCCAGTAGTTAGTGCGGGTAGCCAGCTACTAAATGACTGCTGTTTCTGTTTCCATGGTTACAGGTGATCCTGACAGTTTATCTGAATGACACCCAGCAGATGCTCACGGAGGTCCCAGTCACACCAGCAACACGGGTGGCTGACGTGGTGGAGTACTGCAAAGAGGCGGGCGAGTCCGATTGTCACCTTGCAGAAGTCTGGAATGGACATGGTGAGCCCTGGACCAGACCTGGTTCCTTCCAGAACCGCTCTGCTATTAGATGACAATCATGGGCTTTCTCAGCCCTCAGTCCTGCCTGCAGGTTCAGCTTCTCACTCTCCTTCCATTCACGTTATTTTCGGAATAAATTTAATATTCATTAAAGACAGAGTTTGACCGGTTGATGCCAGAACACGCTGGAGCAGACATCCTGCCTCTTTTTTTCATTTAATTTTTCATTTCCTGGTTATGACCTGTATGATGATGTCATAAAAAAAATAAAAATAATATATATGTATATATATATATATATATATATATATATATATATATATATATATATATATATATATATATATATATATATATATATATATATAAAATATAAAAAAACATTTTTCCATTTTAAAATGGGTCTGGATTATCTGATCCATGACCTCTGGAATAGAGGAAGCAAATCCATCAGGGCTGCAGAGGCGGATCTGATTCTGCTAGAGCTGTGCCGCCGGTTCCTGTGACAACTTCCTGTCCATCTGTCCTATAAATGCAGTGGGCCCATCGTCTACTGGAGGAACCTCCAGGAGAACCTTTAGAGGAACCTTTGGTAGAATCTTCAGGAGATTTTTCAGAAGAACTTTCAGGAGAACATTTAGAGGATCCTTCAGGATAACTTTCATTAGAACCTTTAGAGGAACCTTCAGGAGAACTTTCATTGGAACCTTTAGAGGAACCTTTAGAGGATCCTTCAGGATAACTTTCATTAGAACCTTTATAGGAACCTTCAGGATAACTTTCATTAGAACCTTTATAGGAACCTTCAGGATAACTTTCATTAGAACCTTTAGAGGAACCTTCAGGAGAACTTTCATTAGAACCTTTAGAGGAACCTTTAGAGGAACTTCCAGGAGAACTTTCATTAGAACCTTTAGAGGAGCCTTTAGAGGATCCTTCAGGAGAACTTTCATTAGAACCTTTAGAGGAACCTTTAGAGGATCCTTCAGGAGAACTTTCATTAGAACCTTTAGAGGATCCTTCAGGAGAAATTTCAGGAGAACCTTTAGAGGAACTTTCAGGAGAACTTTCAGGAGAACCTTTAGAGGAACCTTCAGGAGAACTTTCATTAGAACCTTTAGAGGAACCTTCAGGAGAACTTTCATTAGAACCTTTAGGGGAACCTTCAGGAGAACTTTCAGGAGAACCTTTAGAGGAACCTTCAGGAGAACTTTCATTAGAACCTTTAGAGGAACCTTTAGAGGATCCTTCAGGAGAACTTTCATTAGAACCTTTATAGGAACCTTCAGGATAACTTTCATTAGAACCTTTATAGGAACCTTCAGGATAACTTTCATTAGAACCTTTAGAGGAACCTTCAGGAGAACTTTCATTAGAACCTTTAGAGGAACCTTTAGAGGATCCTTCAGGAGAACTTTCATTAGAACCTTTAGAGGATCCTTCAGGAGAAATTTCAGGAGAACCTTTAGAGGAAACTTTAGAGGAACCTAAAGGAGAACTTTCATTAGAACCTTTATAGGAACCTTCAGGATAACCTTCATTAGAACCTTTAGAGGAACCTTCAGGAGAACTTTCAGGAGAACTTTCAGGAGAACTTTCAGGAGAACATTTAGAGGAACCTTCAGGAGAACTTTCATTAGAACCTTTAGAGGAACCTTTAGAGGAACCTTTAGAGGATCCTTCAGGATAACTTTCATTAGAACCTTTAGAGGAACCTTCAGGAGAACTTTCATTAGAACCTTTAGAGGAACCTTTAGAGGATCCTTCAGGAGAACTTTCATTAGAACCTTTATAGGAACCTTCAGGATAACTTTCATTAGAACCTTTATAGGAACCTTCAGGATAACTTTCATTAGAACCTTTAGAGGAACCTTCAGGAGAACTTTCATTAGAACCTTTAGAGGAACCTTTAGAGGAACTTTCAGGAGAACTTTCATTAGAACCTTTAGAGGAGCCTTTAGAGGATCCTTCAGGAGAACTTTCATTAGAACCTTTAGAGGAACCTTTAGAGGATCCTTCAGGAGAACTTTCATTAAAACCTTTAGAGGATCCTTCAGGAGAAATTTCAGGAGAACCTTTAGAGGAACCTTCAGCAGAACTTTCAGGAGAACTTTCAGGAGAACCTTTAGAGGAACCTTCAGGAGAACTTTCATTAGAACCTTTAGAGGAACCTTCAGGAGAACTTTCATTAGAACCTTTAGAGGAACCTTTAGAGGATCCTTCAGGAGAACTTTCATTAGAACCTTTAGAGGATCCTTCAGGAGAAATTTCAGGAGAACCTTTAGAGGAACCTTCAGGAGAACTTTCAGGAGAACCTTTAGAGGAACCTTCAGGAGAACTTTCATTAGAACCTTTATAGGAACTTTCAGGAGAAACTTTCATTAGAACCTTTAGAGGATCCTTCAGGAGAAATTTCAGGAGAACCTTTAGAGGAAACTTTAGAGGAACCTACAGGAGAACTTTCATTAGAACCTTTATAGGAACCTTCAGGATAACCTTCATTAGAACCTTTAGAGGAACCTTCAGGAGAACTTTCTGGAGAACTTTCAGGAGAACATTTAGAGGAACCTTCAGGAGAACTTTCATTAGAACCTTTAGAGGAACCTTCAGGAGAACTTTCATTAGAACCTTTAGAGGAACCTTCAGGAGAACTTTCATTAGAACCTTTAGAGGAACCTTTAGAGGATCCTTCAGGAGAACTTTAATTAGAACCTTTAGAGGAACCTTCAGGATAACTTTCATTAGAACCTTTAGAGGAACATTTAGAGGATCCTTCAGGAGAACGTTCATTAGAACCTTTATAGGAACCTTCAGGATAACTTTCATTAGAACCTTTAAAGGAACCTTCAGGAGAACTTTCATTAGAACCTTTAGAGGAACCTTTAGAGGAACTTTCAGGAGAACTTTCATTAGAACCTTTAGAGGAGCCTTTAGAGGATCCTTCAGGAGAACTTTCATTAGAACCTTTAGAGGAACCTTTAGAGGATCCTTCAGGAGAACTTTCATTAGAACCTTTAGAGGATCCTTCAGGAGAAATTTCAGGAGAACCTTTAGAGGAACCTTCAGGAGAACTTTCAGGAGAACCTTTAGAGGAACCTTCAGGAGAACTTTCAGGAGAACTTTCAGGAGAACATTTAGAGGAACCTTTAGAGGATCCTTCAGGAGAACTTTCATTTGAACATTTAGAGGAACCTTCAGGAGAACTTTCATTAGAACCTTTAGAGGATCCTTCAGGAGAAATTTCAGGAGAACCTTTAGAGGAACCTTCAGGAGAACTTTCAGGAGAACCTTTAGAGGATCCTTCAGGAGAAATTTCAGGAGAACCTTTAGAGGAACCTTCAGGAGAACTTTCAGGAGAACCTTTAGAGGAACCTTCAGGAGAACTTTCATTAGAACCTTTATAGGAACTTTCAGGAGAACTTTCATTAGAACCTTTAGAGGATCCTTCAGGAGAAATTTCAGGAGAACCTTTAGAGGAAACTTTAGAGGAACCTACAGGAGAACTTTCATTAGAACCTTTATAGGAACCTTCAGGATAACCTTCATTAGAACCTTTAGAGGAACCTTCAGGAGAACTTTCAGGAGAACTTTCAGGAGAACATTTAGAGGAACCTTCAGGAGAACTTTCATTAGAACCTTTAGAGGAACCTTCAGGAGAACTTTCATTAGAACCTTTAGAGGAACCTTCAGGAGAACTTTCATTAGAACCTTTAGAGGAACCTTTAGAGGATCCTTCAGGAGAACTTTAATTAGAACCTTTAGAGGAACCTTCAGGATAACTTTCATTAGAACCTTTAGAGGAACCTTTAGAGGATCCTTCAGGAGAACTTTCATTAGAACCTTTATAGGAACCTTCAGGATAACTTTCATTAGAACCTTTAGAGGAACCTTCAGGAGAACTTTCATTAGAACCTTTAGAGGAACCTTTAGAGGAACTTTCAGGAGAACTTTCATTAGAACCTTTAGAGGAGCCTTTAGAGGATCCTTCAGGAGAACTTTCATTAGAACCTTTAGAGGAACCTTTAGAGGATCCTTCAGGAGAACTTTCATTAGAACCTTTAGAGGATCCTTCAGGAGAAATTTCAGGAGAACCTTTAGAGGAACCTTCAGGAGAACTTTCAGGAGAACCTTTAGAGGAACCTTCAGGAGAACTTTCAGGAGAACATTTAGAGGAACCTTTAGAGGATCCTTCAGGAGAACTTTCATTTGAACATTTAGAGGAACCTTCAGGAGAACTTTCATTAGAACCTTTAGAGGAACCTTTAGAGGATCCTTCAGGAGAACTTTCATTAGAACCTTTAGAGGAATCTTTAGAGGATCCTTCAGGAGAACTTTCATTAGAACCTTTAGAGGAACCTTCAGGAGAACTTTCATTAGAACCTTTAGAGGAACCTTCAGGAGAACTTTCATTAGAAACTTTAGATGAACCCTCAGGATAACTTTCATTAGAACCTTTAGTGGAACCTTCAGGATAACTTTCATTAGAACCTTTAGAGGAACCTTCAGGAGAACTTTCATTAGAACATTTAGAGGAACCTTCAGGAGAACTTTCATTAGAACCTTTAGAGGAACCTTCAGGAGAACTTTCATTAGAACCTTTTGATGAACCTTCAGGATAACTTTCATTAGAACATTTAGAGGAACCTTCAGGAGAACTTACCTTAGAACCTTTAGAGGAACCTTCAGGAGAACTTTCATTAGAACCTTAAGAGGAACCTTCAGGAGAACTTTCATTAGAACCTTTAGCGGATCCTTCAGGAGAACTTTCATTTGAACATTTAGAGGAACCTTCAGGAGAACTTTCATAAGAACCTGTAGAGGAACCTTTAGAGGATCCTTCAGGAGCACTTTCATTAGAACCTTTAGAGGAAACTTTAGAGGATCCTTCAGGAGAACTTTCATTCGAACCTTTATAGGAACCTTCAGGATAACTTTCATTAGAACCTTTAGAGGAACCTTCAGGAGAACTTTCATTAGAACCTTTAGAGGAATCTTCAGGAGAACTTTCATTAGAACCTTTAGATGAACCTTCAGGATAACTTTCATTAGAACCTTTAGAGGAACCTTCAGGAGAACTTTCATTAGAACATTTAGAGGAACCTTCAGGAGAACTTTCATTAGAACCTTTTGTTGAACCTTCAGGATAACTTTCATTAGAACATTTAGAGGAACCTTCAGGAGAACTTACATTAGAACCTTTAGAGGAACCTTCAGGAGAACTTTCATTAGAACCTTTAGAGGAACCTTTAGAGGATCCTTCAGAAGAACTTTCATTAGAACATTTAGAGGAACCTTCAGGAGAACTTTCATTAGAACCTTTAGAGGAACCTTCAGGAGAACTTTCATTAGAACCTTTTGATGAACCTTCAGGATAACTTTCATTAGAACCTTTAGAGGAACCTTCAGGAGAACTTTCATTAGAACATTTAGAGGAACCTTCAGGAGAACTTACATTAGAACCTTTTGATGAACCTTCAGGATAACTTTCATTAGAACCTTTAGAGGAACCTTCAGGAGAACTTTCATTAGAACATTTAGAAGAACCTTCAGGAGAACTTACATTAGAACCTTTAGAGGAACCTTCAGGAGAACTTTCATTAGAACCTGTAGAGGAACCTTTAGAGGATCCTTCAGGAGAACTTTCATTAGAACCTTTAGAGGAACCTTCAGGAGAACTTTCATTAGAACCTTTAGAGGAACCTTTAGAGGATCCTTCAGGAGAACTTTCATTAGAACCTTTAGAGGATCCTTTAGAGGAACCTTCAGGAGAACTTTCAGGAGAACTTTCAGGAGAACATTTAGAGGAACCTTCAGGAGAACTTTCATTAGAACCTTTAGAGGAACCTTCAGGAGAACTTTCATTAGAACCTTTAGAGGAACCTTCAGGAGAACTTTCATTAGAACCTGTAGAGGAACCTTTAGAGGATCCTTCAGAAGACTTTCATTAGAACCTTTAGAGGAACCTTCAGGATAACTTTCATTAGAACCTTTAGAGGAACCTTCAGGATAACTTTCATTAGAACCTTTAGAGGAACCTTTAGAGGAACCTTCAGGAGACTTTCATTAGAACCTTTAGAGGAACCTTCAGGAGAACTTTCAGGAGAACCTTTAGAGGAACCTTCAGGAGAACTTTCATTAGAACCTTTAGAGGAACCTTTAGAGGATCCTTCAGAAGAACTTTCATTAGAACATTTAGAGGAACATTCAGGAGAACTTTCATTAGAACCTTTAGAGGAACCTTCAGGAGAACTTTCATTAGAACCTTTTGATGAACCTTCAGGATAACTTTCATTAGAACCTTTAGAGGAACCTTCAGGAGAACTTTCATTAGAACATTTAGAGGAACCTTCAGGAGAACTTACATTAGAACCTTTTGATGAACCTTCAGGATAACTTTCATTAGAACCTTTAGAGGAACCTTCAGGAGAACTTTCATTAGAACATTTAGAAGAACCTTCAGGAGAACTTACATTAGAACCTTTAGAGGAACCTTCAGGAGAACTTTCATTAGAACCTGTAGAGGAACCTTTAGAGGATCCTTCAGAAGAACTTTCATTAGAACCTTTAGAGGATCCTTCAGGAGAACTTTCATTAGAACCTTTAGAGGAACCTTCAGGAGAACTTTCATTAGAACCTTTAGAGGAACCTTCAGGAGAACTTTCAGGAGAACTTTCAGGAGAACATTTAGAGGAACCTTCAGGAGAACTTTCATTAGAACCTTTAGAGGAACCTTCAGGAGAACTTTCATTAGAACTTTTAGAGGAACCTTCAGGAGAACTTTCATTAGAACCTGTAGAGGAACCTTTAGAGGATCCTTCAGAAGAACTTTCATTAGAACCTTTAGAGGAACCTTCAGGAGAACTTTCATTAGAACCTTTAGAGGAACCTTCAGGAGAACTTTCATTAGAACCTGTAGAGGAACCTTTAGAGGATCCTTCAGAAGAACTTTCATTAGAACCTTTAGAGGATCCTTCAGGAGAACTTTCATTAGAACCTTTAGAGGAACCTTTAGAGGAACCTTCAGGATAACTTTCATTAGAACCTTTAGAGCCGCGGTTCTCAAAGTGTGTGGCGCGACCCACTGGTGGGGAATTGAGACGTGACAGGTGGGGCGCGCCAATGATTGACGATTCGTCGGCATATTATTTGTAACGGAATAAACTTTCGCGCCCCAGTGTTGCCAACTCAGCGACTTTGTCGCTATATTTCAGACCCCTCCAGGGACTCTTTTTCAAAAAAGCGACTAGCGACAAATCTAGCGACTTTTGGAGACTCTTACGTGAAAGCACGTATCGTTCCTTTTCTTGTCCTCCAGCGGCAGGTGCTGCCGTGGGGCGCCTCCTCCCTCCCAACCCCGTTCTCCCCCGCTATCGCAGGAGTCCCTCTCAGCGCTGCAGTCAGAGACACAGCATGTTTACCCTCAGCGTCCAGACTGCAAATGAAGCGCACATGCGCCGGGATTGACGGCGCAGGTTGATCATAAATAACTGAATTTGAAATATTTTATCTTAAATGAATAACGGCGTTTGATTCACACAGCCACATGTTCATGTTTCTGGTTTGGAGTGGAGAGGGAGTATCCACTCATCGGGCAGAGAGCTGTGTGCATTCTTCTTCCCTTTGCCACATCATATCTCTGTGAGATGTATGGAAGTAAATATGTGCCATCAGAATTTGAATAAAAAATACCTCTGAAATTTGAATGTTGTATATTAGTGCTTACTTTTTCAGTATTAAAATAAATTTGGAATATATTTTTAACCTAAAAAAAATTCAATGTCATTATTTGTACATTAAAAAAAAAATTCAGTGTATTTTTTTTTACACGGTTGCAATTTTCAGTTATTAAAAAAATTCACATTCCTATTTCAAAGTGATAAAATTTTCAATATACATATTTTTCACAGTTTAAATTTTCAGTGTTAAAAAATTCAGCATATAAAAAATTCAACTTTTCAAAATTCAAATGCAATATTTTCGTTGTTCTCCATTTCAACTTGCTCAAATTCACTGTCTCAAATTCAGCGTCTAAAAATTCGCTGTAAAAATGGCCAAGGTTACTTCAGGTCACAGACATTAGCAATGGATGTCCGATTCCAACATCCACCTAATCACGTGACACAACCGTCATATTGAAGAAGTACCAGTATCACCCAGGCTGGCGACCATGGAGGCGAACTCAAACCCAGCGGTGAGTTTAATGCTTTCATATTTCTGTAGTATATTTTATTTTGCGCATGAAGTTTGATACATTATCTTAAAGCCTGATTTAAAACACTGGTTTGGGCCGTTGTTAATCTTACACCGTGTAGTGCCGGCATATTACTTCTCGCTACCTCCGAGGACCCCCCCCCACCCAATTTCCCCCGTTTTATTTCAAAAAGAAATACCACTTGCGCCAAGTCTAGAATCTTTAAAGAGAACTGATGGGTGGTGACTTTCTGGGTTGTTTGTATGTTGTCTTAGGTGAGACAGACAGGCAGTCGATGCCTACTGTGCTCTTCTCCCATTAAAATTGTAGAAACTATATCAAGCACAAATAAATCTAGAATTTGGTAGGTAACTGGTATTTTGAATGATGTTGTAATGACAAAGAATTTCTTAATTAATTCATAAATGAAGTCACCTAACAATACAGTAGCTGATCAGAGTGGGGTCGGAACTGTTCACAGCCCCTCTTTGAAGCACACAAGGCAGCCATATTAGCTTACTACATTAGCGGTAGCATCTCCTGAAAAATTATGACTTTACTAAGACTGCCTGGAAAGGTGGTATTTCTTTTTGAAATAAAGCGGGGGAAATTGGGGGGGTGGGGGGGAGGTGATGCTCGGAGGTAGCGAGAAGTAATATGCCGGCACTACACGGTGTAAGATTAACAACGGCCCAAACCAGTGTTTTAAATCAGGCTTTAAGATAATGTATCAAACTTCATGCGCAAAATAAAATATACTACAGAAATATGAAAGCAGTAAACTCACCGCTGGGTTTGAGTTCGCCTCCATGGTCGCCAGCCTGGGTGATACTGGTACTTCTTCAATATGACGGTTGTGTCACGTGATTAGGTGGATGTTGGAATCGGACATCCATTGCTAATGTCTGTGACCTGAAGTAACCTTGGCCATTTTTACAGCGAATTTTTAGACGCTGAATTTGAGACAGTGAATTTGAGCAAGTTGAAATGGAGGACAACGAAAATATTGCATTTGAATTTTGAAAAGTTGAATTTTTTATATGCTGAATTTTTTAACACAGAAAATTTAAACTGTGAAAAATATGTATATTGAAAATTTTATCACTTTGAAATAGGAATGTGAATTTTTTTAATAACTGAAAATTGCAACCGTGTAAAAAAAAATACACTGAACTTTTTTTTTAATGTACAAATAATGACATTGAATTTTTTTTAGGTTAAAAATATATTCTGAATTTATTTTAATACTGAAAAAGTAAGCACTAATATACAACATTCAAATTTCAGAGGTATTTTTTATTTAAATTTTGATGGCACATATTTACTTCCATAGAGATGGGCTTTTCAGCTGTTGCTTCACTGAAAACAAAGCATGACTTGAGAGTGGCAGTATCAAGCCTGCAACACCGTTTTGAGAAACTGTGCAATGCAAAACAGGCTCATTGCAGCCACTAATGCAGGGATAAATAGACCTGTCATGCCAGATGGATTTCACTTCTTTTCTTTTATTAACAGATTGCAGAGTGGCACTTTAATTTTTTCTATCTTTGAGCTGCATTTTTATTTTCTTTATTTTTGAGCTTGCTGTTATTTGATGTAGATAGTTTGTATTTAGATACTACTTGTTACTTCAATAAAATTGGAACATTTTAAGATTGTTTCATATTTCATTAGCATTGTGTTGGGGCGATGGGGACAGGCGGGGCTTGAAAATTCCCCCTTGTCCAAAGTGGGGAATGACAGAAAAGGTTTGAGAACCACTGCTTTAGAGGAACCTTCAGGATAACTTTCATTAGAACCTTTAGAGGAACCTTTAGAGGAACCTTCAGGAGACTTTCATTAGAACCTTTAGAGGAACCTTCAGGAGAACTTTCAGGAGAACCTTTAGAGGAACCTTCAGGAGAACTTTCAGGAGAACCTTTAGAGAACCTTTGGTGGAACCTCAGAGCAGTAATGTGATGCCATCTTCATCTCTTCCCAGAGCGAGCTCTTCCTCAGCAGCTGCTGCTGTTGGATCTTCTCCAGCAGTGGGGGGGCAGGAGGCCGGAGGTCCACTTCTACCTCAGACACTGCCCCCTGTGGCCACCAGGTAAAACTGCAACACCTCAGTAGATTTGCCACTAGGAACAGCCGGTCCCCACAATGCATTCAAAGATAAACACACACAAGGGGGATGGTGTGTGTGTGTGTGTGTGCGGGGGGTGGGGGGGGGGGGGTGGTTTATAGAAAATGATATAAGGGAAACATTCTGCTAGATTGGGGGGTTCTGATACTGGGGCGTCTGGTCCTGGGGGGTCCTGGTGGTGTGGTGTTTCATGCGGTTTGGTCTCCCAGAGCTCCTGGTCATCAGTTTGTTCTGTAATCTACAGGCGGTCAGCAGCAGTTGGATCAGAACCAGGTGGTGGAGGCAGCAGAGAGCGGACCAGAGAAGGTAGGTGGAGCGTAGTGCGAACATCTGATGGTCCGTCCATCTGATGTCCATCTGATGTCCATCTGATGTCCATCTGATGTCCATCTGATGTCCATCTGATGTCCATCTGATGTCCGTCTGAGTCCAGCCGTACCTGAGAACAAGGAACCAATGAGGGCGTGAACATAACCTCCCTGATGGCTCTGGGTGTGGTCCTAAATGTGTCAGAACCAGCCCCCGGGTCGGGTCAGGCCCACTCATCCTCTCCCACCACTGTCTACCTCACACTGAGTCACTCTCACCCAATCCCCCCCCCCCCGCGGTGGCCAGTGAAGCTAGGATTAGCTCCCATGACATAACCGGGCTAAGAGGATTGGCCTCCTCCTCCTCCTCCCACCTTCAGACTCTCCTGCACTCGTCTCTAAGGCTCCTGTCAGTCTCAGTCCCACTCTCGGTCTGGGTCTCTGTCCTGGTCCTGGTCCCGGTCTTCACCTCTGCCCCTGCCCTGCAGTGAGGTCAGCGGGGGGGGCAGCAGCCTGGTGAGTCTCCTCTTCCTCATGTTGAGCCTTCATCATCTGACGTGTCGCTGTTTTTCCTGTCAGTCAAAGAAGGGACTTGAAACCTGGTCAATCGGACAGGCATCGGTCTCCATGGCAACACCAAGTCCTGAGACCAGCTGCTCGCTCAGTGACATCGTCACACTGCTCTGTCTCTTTAAGAGAGGGAGGGGCTGATGATGACAGCGTGGGAGGCCGTCTTTCATCTCTATCTGCATTCCTATTGGTTAATTGTGCCGGGCATCAGTGATCACCACTAGTTATAAAGACTAGTTTAAGTTACTGCTCCAAAATACTAACTCAGGTACTGAAGTATAAACTGTTAAAGCAACTAGTTTAAGTGATTAGTTACTAGTTCTAGTCTACTTATTGTTACTAGTTACATGTTTAAGTCTTATGTATATTTGGCGGTTCACTAGTTACTAGGGTGGTTACTGGTAGGCTAACTAGTTACCAGTAACCACCCTAGATACTAGTTAGAATGACTAGTTACTGATAATTCTATTGTCAGAGGGACATGAGGGGACAGACAGGTCTCTGTTGGACATCAAGGCTCTAGACCTGAACATAGAACGGCTCAGTGAAACAAGCAGCAGCAGATCTATTCACTGATTTCTAAGTTGTCCTGCTGACCGTAGTTAACCGGATCACTCTGTCAAAGCAGCGCCAAACCGGAACCGCCCAGAATCTGTCAGAGCTGCAGGATGTCCCGCATGGTGTCCATCAGGACACGTGACTCAGCATAGCCTTCATCAGCCGGCATCCTCTTCCTCATCACGCACATCTGGAGGGGGAGGAGGGGGGAGGGCAGCTGGAGCCCCGCCAGGCGCTGATGCAGCGTTGGGGGGGGGGTTTCGCTGCAGCAGACAGCAGCTGCAGAGGGAGGGGGAGGGGGAGGAGGAGGAGGAGGAGGAGGAGGAGGAGGAGGAGGAGGAGGAGGAGATCTGGATGAAGATTCAGAAGCAGGAGCTGCAGATTGATGCTGCTTCTGGGCTGGAATGTTCCGGTTCTGTTAGCGGTTCTGGTTCTGATTCTGGTTCTGATTCTGGGGATTCTGAGGACAAGCAGCTCATTCTGGGGAGAGTTTGATGAGTCATCAGAGGAGCGAGGAGCGAGGAGCAGGGAGGAAAGTTGTGAAGGAGCTTCTGTGAGGCGGTGAGCATGGAGTGGAAGGAGGTGGACCTGGTCCAGGAGTTCACTGTTGAAGGACAATGCAGCAAAATCAAGGTGCGCTCCTGCAGGATCACATGGGACAGCCTGCAGGTAAATACAGCAGGGGGACAGCAGGGGGACAGCCTGCAGGTAAATACAGCAGGGGGACAGCCTGCAGGTAAATACAGATGTGGGGCAACTGGGGGACAGCCTGCAGGTAAATACAGCAGGGGGACAGCCTGCAGGTAAATACAGATGTGGGGCAACTGGGGGACAGCCTGCAGGTAAATACAGCAGGGGGACTGCAGGGGGACAGCCTGCAGGTAAATAAAGCAGAGGGACAGCTGGGGGACAGCCTGCAGGTAAATACAGCAGGGGGACAGCCTGCAGGTAAATACAGATGTGGGGCAACTGGGGGACAGCCTGCAGGTAAATACAGCAGGGGGACTGCAGGGGGACAGCCTGCAGGTAAATAAAGCAGAGGGACAGCAGGGGGACAGCCTGCAGGTAAATACAGCAGGGGGACAGCCTGCAGGTAAATACAGATGTGGGGCAACTGGGGGACAGCCTGCAGGTAAATACAGCAGGGGGACTGCAGGGGGACAGCCTGCAGGTAAATAAAGCAGAGGGACAGCTGGGGGACAGCCTGCAGGTAAATAAAGCAGAGGGACAGCTGGGGGACAGCCTGCAGGGAAATACAGCTGGGGGACAGCAGGGGGACAGCCTGCTGGTAAATACAGCAGGTGGAAAGCTGGGGGACAGTTGGGAGACAGCCTGCAGGTAAATACAGCAGGGGGACAGCTGGGGGACAACTGGGGGACAGCCTGCAGGTATATAAAGCAGGGGGGACAGCTGGGGGGCAGCCTGCTGGTAAATACAGCAGGGGGACAACGTGGGGGGGGGTGGGCAACAGGGGGACAGCCTCAAGATAAATAAAGCAGGGGGACAGCTGGGGGGACAGCCTGCAGGTAAATAAAGCAGAGGGACAGCTGGGGGACAGCCTGCAGGGAAATACAGCAGGGGGACAACGGGGGGGGGGTGGGCAACAGGGGGACAGCCTCAAGATAAATAAAGCAGGGGGACAGCTGGGGGGACAGCCTGCATGTAAATAAAGCAGGGGGACAGCTGGGGGGACAACGGGGGACAGCCTGCATGTAAATAAAGCAGGGGGACAGCAGGGGGACAGCCTGCATGTAAATAAAGCAGGGGGACAGCTGGGGGGACAACGGGGGGACAGCCTGCAGGGAAATACAGCTGGGGGACAGCAGGGGGACAGCCTGCATGTAAATAAAGCAGGGGGACAGCTGGGGGCACAACGGGGGACAGCCTGCATGTAAATAAAGCAGGGGGACAGCAGGGGGACAGCCTGCATGTAAATAAAGCAGGGGGACAGCTGGGGGGACAACGGGGGACAGCCTGCAGGGAAATACAGCTGGGGGACAGCAGGGGGACAGCCTGCATGTAAATAAAGCAGGGGGACAGCTGGGGGCACAACGGGGGACAGCCTGCAGGGAAATACAGCTGGGGGACAGCAGGGGGACAGCCTGCAGGTAAATAAAGCAGGGGGACAGCAGGGGGACAGCCTGCATGTAAATAAAGCAGGGGGACAGCAGGGGGACAGCCTGCATGTAAATAAAGCAGGGGGACAACGGGGGACAGCCTGCATGTAAATAAAGCAGGGGGACAGCATGGGGACAGCCTGCATGTAAATAAAGCAGGGGGACAGCTGGGGGCACAACGGGGGACAGCCTGCATGTAAATAAAGCAGGGGGACAGCAGGGGGACAGCCTGCATGTAAATAAAGCAGGGGGACAGCTGGGGGGACAACGGGGGACAGCCTGCAGGGAAATACAGCTGGGGGACAGCAGGGGGACAGCCTGCATGTAAATAAAGCAGGGGGACAGCTGGGGGCACAACGGGGGACAGCCTGCATGTAAATAAAGCAGGGGGACAGCTGGGGGGACAACGGGGGACAGCCTGCAGGGAAATACAGCTGGGGGACAGCAGGGGGACAGCCTGCAGGTAAATAAACCAGAGGGACAGCTGGGGGGACAACGGGGGGACGGCCTGCAGGGAAATACAGCTGGGGGCACAACGGGGGACAGCCTGCATGTAAATAAAGCAGGGGGACAGCTGGGGGGAGAAAGGGGGACAGCCTGCATGTAAATAAAGCAAGGGGACAGCTGGGGGCACAAAGGGGGACAGCCTGCAGGTAAATAAAGCAGAGGGACAGCTGGGGGGACAACGGGGGACAGCCTGCAGGGAAATACAGCTGGGGGACAGCAGGGGGACAGCCTGCATGTAAATAAAGCAGGGGGACAGCTGGGGGGACAACGGGGGACAGCCTGCAGGGAAATACAGCTGGGGGACAGCAGGGGGACAGCCTGCAGGTAAATAAAGCAGAGGGACAGCTGGGGGGACAACGGGGGGGCGGCCTGCAGGGAAATACAGCTGGGGGCACAACGGGGGACAGCCTGCATGTAAATAAAGCAGGGGGACAGCTGGGGGCACAAAGGGGGACAGCCTGCATGTAAATAAAGCAGGGGGACAGCTGGGGGGACAAAGGGGGACAGCCTGCATGTAAATAAAGCAAGGGGACAGCTGGGGGCACAAAGGGGGACAGCCTGCATGTAAATAAAGCAAGGGGACAGCTGGGGGGACAACGGGGGGACAGCCTGCAGGGAAATACAGCAGGGGGACAGCCTGCAGGTAAATAAAGCAGAGGGACAGCTGGGGGGACAACGGGGGGACAGCCTGCAGGTAAATACAGCAGGGGTACAACCGGGGAACGCGTCTTGCTGGAAGAAGTGTTCATCATTCTCTGGATTTATGTGCATGTGAGGCTAAAGGGTTCTGGAGGGTCTGATAGTCCATTTGGTCCCATGTCTGCTGGGGAGGAGGAGCAGGAGGAGGAGCAGGAGGAGGAGGAGGAGGGACTCTGCAGAAAGGAAGTCCCCAGGATGTTGAACCCCGGGTGTGACGATGGTTCTGACCCGCTCTGTTATCCAGAACTTCCTTTAATGGCCGCCTTCTCCATCCAGTTATTTCTGTCTTTATCTGTGGGAGGTCCAATCAGAGAGCAGAGACACGCCCACTTTCTGACACATTTAATCCGCGATTGGTTCTGTTTCATCTGGACCTAAAGGTTCTGTTAATTCACTGAATTAGTCAGTCAGTGAACCAGTCAGTGAATCAGTCAGTGAACCAGTTGGTGAATCAGTCAGTGAATCAGTCAATGAATCAGTGAATTCAATTCAATTTTCAATTCAGTTTATTTATATAGCGCCAAATTCACATCATGTCATCTCAGGTCACTTTATAGATCCAGATCAACCAGATCATCCAGTCAGATTGATTCAAAGTTTTCTATCTAAGGTAAACCAGCTGATTGCATCGACTCATTGACTCTTCAGCAATCCCTCACACTAAGCATGCTTGTAGCGACAGTGGAGAGGAAAAACTCCCTTTGAACAGGAAGAAACCTCCAGCAGAACCAGGCTCAGTGTGAGCGGCCATCTGCTGAGGCCCACTGGGGTTCAAGGAGACAGAAGCAGACATAGAAAAAGAAGCATAGATACAAAAGGCAACTGTCAACCAGCTCCACAGGCGGCCCCGTCCAGGAAACACACAGCCAGGCAGACGAGCTCCGAGCCAGCTCCCATGTCAGAGGATGAAGAGAGCACATCCAGTTAGTCACAGTCAGAGAAACAGGACTACACTGGAAAACAGGCCAAGCTCCAACATCTAGAAACAAAGGTGTTGATGGCAGCAGCACAGCTGATATTTCTCTCCAGGATGGAGTCACAGCCAAACAGGAACAGACCAGATGAAGCTACTATGAGAAAAAGCAGAGAGAGCAGAACGTTAGAGATTGAACTAACAGATTCTGCAGAGTGGGAGAATAGAGAGAATCAGTCAGTCAGTCAGTGAATCAGTCAATAAACCAGTCAGTGAACCAGTCAGTAAACCAGTCAGTCAGTGTATCAGTCAGTGAAGCAGTCAGTGAACCAGTCAATGAACCAGTCTGTGAACATGTTTCAGTGAATCAGTCAGTGAACCAGTAGTGAAGCAGTCAGTGAACCAGTCAGTCAGTGAATCAGTCAATAAACCAGTCAGTGAACCTGTCAGTCAGTGAATAAGTCAATGAACCAGTCAGTGAACCAGTCAGTCAGTGAACCAGTCAGTGAATCAGTCAGTGAACCAGTCAGTGAATCAGTCAGTGAATCAGTCAGTGAACCAGTCAGTGAACCAGTCAGTGAACCAGTCAGTCAGTGTATCAGTCAGTGAACCAGTCAATGAACCAGTCTGTGAACATGTTTCAGTGAATCAGTCAGTGAACCAGTCAGTCAGTGTATCAGTCAGTGAATCAGTCAGTGAACCAGTCAATGAACCAGTCTGTGAACATGTTTCAGTGAATCAGTCCGGGAACCAGTCAGTGAACCAGTCAGTCAGTGAACCAGTCAGTGAACCAGTAGTGAACAGTCTGTGAACATGTTTCAGTGAATCAGTCAGTGAACCAGTCAGTCAGTGTATCAGTCAGTGAATCAGTGTGAACCAGTCAATGAACCAGTCAGTGAACCAGTCAGTCAGTGTATCAGTCAGTGAACCAGTCAGTGAACCAGTCAGTCAGTGTATCAGTCAGTGAACCAGTCAATGAACCAGTCTGTGAACATGTTTCAGTGAATCAGTCAGTGAACCAGTCAGTGAACATGTTTCAGTGAACCAGTCAATGAACCAGTCAGTGAACCAGTCAGTCAGTGTATCAGTCAGTGAAGCAGTCAGTGAACCAGTCAGTCAGTGTATCAGTCAATGAACCAGTCTGTGAACATGTTTCAGTGAATCAGTCAGTGAACCAGTAGTGAAGCAGTCAGTGAACCAGTCAGTCAGTGAATCAGTCAATAAACCAGTCAGTGAACCAGTCAGTCAGTGAATAAGTCAATGAACCAGTCAGTGAACCAGTCAGTCAGTGTATCAGTCAGTGAATCAGTCAGTGAACCAGTCAATGAACCAGTCAGTGAATCAGTCAGTGAACCAGTCAATGAACCAGTCAGTGAATCAGTCAGTCAGTGTATCAGTCAGTGAATCAGTCAATGAACCAGTCAGTGAACCAGTCAGTCAGTGTATCAGTCAGTGAATCAGTCAGTGAACCAGTCAGTGAACCAGTCAGTCAGTGTATCAGTCAGTGAATCAGTCAGTGAACCAGTCAGTGAACATGTTTCAGTGAAACACATAATGCTGCATTGCTGATATTCTAGCTCATAGTTCTTCTCACTGCTTTCCTAAAGATCTCCCATTAAACATGATTGATGGTTTGGATCTCCTTACTCCTGCTCTGCGCCTCCTTTCTTCTCAGCTGGCACTTCTGGAGGTAGTTGATGTATTATTTCAGCTTTAGAGATGTTAACGAGCTGCTGCGGTATAAAAAAATCAACTTGCTGTGGTTGCTGTGGTAACGCATCATGACCAGTGTCCAAAATGGAAAAAAAATCTTTAAAATTCCTTCCAGTTTTACAACATTGAACATCAGAAAAAAAACATCTGTAAAAATGGATGGGATGCGAAACGTCTTCAAACTTTGATTGTTTTTAACTTTTATGGAATAACTCAGACCTGGAACACTGAGAATCTTCTTATGAAGAAATAAACTGATCCACAAACTGAGGAACAGAAATCCTCTACAAAGTAATCTGAGCTTCAACATGCAGCCTCCTGAAGCAGTGCAGATGTTCACGGGTGTGTTGCTGTGTGTGTGCAGGTTCCTCATGTGGAGCTGACCCTCTCTGAGCTCCAGGAGATGGCAACCAGACAGCAGCAGCAGATAGAGGCCCAGCAGCAGGTGCTGATGGCCAAGGTAAGGTCAGCTTAAAGAACGGCAGCTTAGAGATGATGGAGCCATTTAGAATAAAAAGCTGAGTCCATAGAAATGTCTGGGAGAGAAACAGGACTAAATACTGAAAAACAGGCCTATAACTCCACCACAGAGATCCATCATTTCCTGTCTTAGATAAAGCAGTGCTGGTCCTCCTCCCAGTGAAGATGGTCTCCTCAGGGTCTGGTCAGGTCCTGGTAGCAGCAGGACTCAGCAGGTTCAGGATCCCATGTTCTTCATTTAGTGGAACATGCCTGAAAACAGGGAGACAGAGAAGCTTCCTGACCGATGGACCAGGCAGGTCGGTTCCCTGGAACTCCAGATGTATGCAGGTGCTTTTGGAGTAGAACTCTGGAACATCAGACCAACATCTAATGGTGGAATGGTAGAGCTCATGTTCTTGTTCCTCTGTTGCTGAGCAAAGCAGTGAGAGTTTATAGAATCTCTGTTGGGGCATGTTCTAGAAAATTATTTCTATGAAACATGCTGATCAGCGGCATGAGATCATCTGGAGCTGCAGAACAGAATGGGAGCTTTAACCGGGCAGAACTTTAGGCTACTACTTCCTCCACATCAGCGTCCTGGATGTCACCATCTGGTCTTCTCTGTGTGGTTCTGCTGTAGGAGCAGAGGCTCAGGTATCTCCAGCAGGGAGGAAGGTCCCACCCAGGACAGACCCAGGTAGGTTTCACATATTGGTCCCTCAGAGCCGCTGGGCTTGGTGCCGCTCCGGTCTCACTATGAATGTTGGTCCTGCTTGCTTCTTATTCTGCAGCCTGAAGCTGAGAAGCTGCAGCAGCTGAAGGAGCGAGTGGAAACCCAGGAAGCAAAGCTGAAGAAGATCCGAGCCATGAGAGGCCAGGTGGACTACAGTAAGCTGATCAATGGAAACCTCTGTAAGCCCACACACAACCCATCAACCCGCTGCAGAAGCAGAACATCCTGACCCGTCTCCTGCTTCTAACCCGTCTCCTGCTTCTGACCTGTCTCCTGCTTTTGACCCGTCTCCTGCTTCTGATCCGTCTCCTGCTTCTAACCCGTCTCCTGCTTCTGACCTGTCTCCTGCTTTTGACCCGTCTCCTGCTTCTAACCCGTCTCCTGCTTCTAACCCGTCTCCTGCTTCTAACCCGTCTCCTGCTTCTAACCCGTCTCCTGCTTCTGACCCGTCTCCTGCTTCTGACCCGTCTCCTGCTTCTAACCCGTCTCCTGCTTCTGACCCGTCTCCTGCTTCTGACCCGTCTCCTGCTTCTGACCCGTCTCCTGCTTCTAACCCGTCTCCTGCTTCTAACCCGTCTCCTGCTTCTGACCCGTCTCCTGCTTCTGACCCGTCTCCTGCTTCTAACCCGTCTCCTGCTTCTAACCCGTCTCCTGCTTCTAACCCGTCTCCTGCTTCTAACCCGTCTCCTGCTTCTAACCCGTCTCCTGCTTCTGACCCGTCTCCTGCTTCTGACCCGTCTCCTGCTTCTGACCCGTCTCCTGCTTCTAACCCGTCTCCTGCTTCTAACCCGTCTCCTGCTTCTAACCCGTCTCCTGCTTCTGACCCGTCTCCTGCTTCTAACCCGTCTCCTGCTTCTAACCCGTCTCCTGCTTCTAACCCGTCTCCTGCTTCTAACCCGTCTCCTGCTTCTGACCCGTCTCCTGCTTCTAACCCGTCTCCTGCTTCTAACCCGTCTCCTGCTTCTAACCCGTCTCCTGCTTCTCCCGTCTCCTGCTTCTGACCCGTCTCCTGCTTCTGACCCGTCTCCTGCTTCTAACCCGTCTCCTGCTTCTAACCCGTCTCCTGCTTCTGACCCGTCTCCTGCTTCTAACCCGTCTCCTGCTTCTAACCCGTCTCCTGCTTCTAACCCGTCTCCTGCTTCTAACCCGTCTCCTGCTTCTGATCCGTCTCCTGCTTCTAACCCGTCTCCTGCTTCTAACCCGTCTCCTGCTTCTAACCCGTCTCCTGCTTCTCCCGTCTCCTGCTTCTGACCCGTCTCCTGCTTCTAACCCGTCTCCTGCTTCTGACCCGTCTCCTGCTTCTGACCCGTCTCCTGCTTCTGACCCGTCTCCTGCTTCTGACCCGTCTCCTGCTTCTAACCCGTCTCCTGCTTCTAACCCGTCTCCTGCTTCTAACCCGTCTCCTGCTTCTGACCCGTCTCCTGCTTCTAACCCGTCTCCTGCTTCTAACCCGTCTCCTGCTTCTGACCCGTCTCCTGCTTCTAACCCGTCTCCTGCTTCTGACCCGTCTCCTGCTTCTAACCCGTCTCCTGGTTCTGACCCGTCTCCTGCTTCTGACCCGTCTCCTGCTTCTAACCCGTCTCCTGCTTCTGACCCGTCTCCTGCTTCTGACCCGTCTCCTGCTTCTGACCCGTCTCCTGCTTCTGACCCGTCTCCTGCTTCTAACCCGTCTCCTGCTTCTGACCCGTCTCCTGCTTCTGACCCGTCTCCTGCTTCTAACCCGTCTCCTGGTTCTAACCCGTCTCCTGCTTCTGACCCGTCTCCTGCTTCTGACCCGTCTCCTGGTTCTGACCCGTCTCCTGCTTCTAACCCGTCTCCTGCTTCTAACCCGTCTCCTGGTTCTGACCCGTCTCCTGCTTCTAACCCGTCTCCTGGTTCTGACCCGTCTCCTGCTTCTAACCCGTCTCCTGGTTCTAACCCGTCTCCTGCTTCTGACCCGTCTCCTGCTTCTGACCCGTCTCCTGGTTCTAACCCGTCTCCTGCTTCTGACCCGTCTCCTGCTTCTGACCCGTCTCCTGGTTCTGACCCGTCTCCTGCTTCTAACCCGTCTCCTGCTTCTAACCCGTCTCCTGCTTCTGACCCGTCTCCTGCTTCTGACCCGTCTCCTGGTTCTAACCCGTCTCCTGCTTCTAACCCGTCTCCTGCTTCTAACCCGTCTCCTGGTTCTGACCCGTCTCCTGCTTCTAACCCGTCTCCTGGTTCTAACCCGTCTCCTGCTTCTAACCCGTCTCCTGGTTCTGACCCGTCTCCTGCTTCTGACCCGTCTCCTGGTTCTGACCCGTCTCCTGCTTCTAACCCGTCTCCTGGTTCTAACCCGTCTCCTGCTTCTGACCCGTCTCCTGCTTCTAACCCGTCTCCTGGTTCTGACCCGTCTCCTGCTTCTAACCCGTCTCCTGCTTCTAACCCGTCTCCTGCTTCTGACCCGTCTCCTGCTTCTGACCCGTCTCCTGCTTCTGACCCGTCTCCTGCTTCTAACCCGTCTCCTGCTTCTGACCCGTCTCCTGCTTCTAACCCGTCTCCTGGTTCTGACCCGTCTCCTGCTTCTAACCCGTCTCCTGCTTCTGACCCGTCTCCTGGTTCTGACCCGTCTCCTGCTTCTAACCCGTCTCCTGCATCTGACCCGTCTCCTGCTTCTGACCCGTCTCCTGCATCTAACCCGTCTCCTGCTTCTGACCCGTCTCCTGGTTCTGACCCGTCTCCTGCTTCTGACCCGTCTCCTGCTTCTGACCCGTCTCCTGGTTCTGACCCGTCTCCTGCTTCTAACCCGTCTCCTGGTTCTGACCCGTCTCCTGCTTCTAACCCGTCTCCTGGTTCTGACCCGTCTCCTGCTTCTAACCCGTCTCCTGGTTCTAACCCGTCTCCTGCTTCTAACCCGTCTCCTGGTTCTAACCCGTCTCCTGCTTCTGACCCGTCTCCTGCTTCTGACCCGTCTCCTGGTTCTGACCCGTCTCCTGCTTCTAACCCGTCTCCTGGTTCTGACCCGTCTCCTGCTTCTAACCCGTCTCCTGGTTCTAACCCGTCTCCTGCTTCTAACCCGTCTCCTGGTTCTAACCCGTCTCCTGCTTCTGACCCGTCTCCTGCTTCTGACCCGTCTCCTGGTTCTGACCCGTCTCCTGCTTCTAACCCGTCTCCTGCTTCTGACCCGTCTCCTGGTTCTGACCCGTCTCCTGCTTCTAACCCGTCTCCTGCTTCTAACCCGTCTCCTGGTTCTGACCCGTCTCCTGCTTCTAACCCGTCTCCTGGTTCTAACCCGTCTCCTGCTTCTAACCCGTCTCCTGCTTCTAACCCGTCTCCTGCTTCTGACCCGTCTCCTGGTTCTGACCCGTCTCCTGCTTCTAACCCGTCTCCTGGTTCTAACCCGTCTCCTGCTTCTAACCCGTCTCCTGCTTCTAACCCGTCTCCTGCTTCTGACCCGTCTCCTGCTTCTGACCCGTCTCCTGCTTCTAACCCGTCTCCTGCTTCTAACCCGTCTCCTGGTTCTGACCCGTCTCCTGCTTCTAACCCGTCTCCTGCTTCTAACCCGTCTCCTGCTTCTAACCCGTCTCCTGCTTCTGACCCGTCTCCTGCTTCTGACCCGTCTCCTGCTTCTAACCCGTCTCCTGCTTCTGACCCGTCTCCTGCTTCTAACCCGTCTCCTGCTTCTGACCCGTCTCCTGCTTCTAACCCGTCTCCTGCTTCTGACCCGTCTCCTGCTTCTGACCCGTCTCCTGGTTCTGACCCGTCTCCTGCTTCTGACCCGTCTCCTGCTTCTGACCCGTCTCCTGCTTCTAACCCGTCTCCTGCTTCTGACCCGTCTCCTGCTTCTGACCCGTCTCCTGCTTCTGACCCGTCTCCTGCTTCTGACCCGTCTCCTGGTTCTGACCCGTCTCCTGCTTCTGACCCGTCTCCTGCTTCTGACCCGTCTCCTGCTTCTAACCCGTCTCCTGGTTCTGACCCGTCTCCTGCTTCTAACCCGTCTCCTGGTTCTAACCCGTCTCCTGCTTCTAACCCGTCTCCTGGTTCTAACCCGTCTCCTGCTTCTGACCCGTCTCCTGCTTCTGACCCGTCTCCTGGTTCTGACCCGTCTCCTGCTTCTAACCCGTCTCCTGGTTCTGACCCGTCTCCTGCTTCTAACCCGTCTCCTGCTTCTAACCCGTCTCCTGCTTCTAACCCGTCTCCTGGTTCTAACCCGTCTCCTGCTTCTGACCCGTCTCCTGCTTCTGACCCGTCTCCTGGTTCTGACCCGTCTCCTGCTTCTAACCCGTCTCCTGCTTCTAACCCGTCTCCTGCTTCTAACCCGTCTCCTGCTTCTGACCCGTCTCCTGCTTCTAACCCGTCTCCTGCTTCTAACCCGTCTCCTGGTTCTAACCCGTCTCCTGCTTCTGACCCGTCTCCTGCTTCTGACCCGTCTCCTGGTTCTGACCCGTCTCCTGCTTCTAACCCGTCTCCTGGTTCTGACCCGTCTCCTGCTTCTAACCCGTCTCCTGGTTCTAACCCGTCTCCTGCTTCTAACCCGTCTCCTGCTTCTAACCCGTCTCCTGCTTCTGACCCGTCTCCTGGTTCTGACCCGTCTCCTGCTTCTAACCCGTCTCCTGCTTCTAACCCGTCTCCTGCTTCTGACCCGTCTCCTGCTTCTGACCCGTCTCCTGCTTCTGACCCGTCTCCTGCTTCTAACCCGTCTCCTGCTTCTGACCCGTCTCCTGCTTCTGACCCGTCTCCTGCTTCTAACCCGTCTCCTGCTTCTGACCCGTCTCCTGCTTCTAACCCGTCTCCTGCTTCTGACCCGTCTCCTGCTTCTGACCCGTCTCCTGGTTCTGACCCGTCTCCTGCTTCTGACCCGTCTCCTGCTTCTGACCCGTCTCCTGCTTCTAACCCGTCTCCTGCTTCTGACCCGTCTCCTGGTTCTGACCCGTCTCCTGCTTCTAACCCGTCTCCTGCTTCTAACCCGTCTCCTGCTTCTGACCCGTCTCCTGCTTCTGACCCGTCTCCTGCTTCTAACCCGTCTCCTGCTTCTGACCCGTCTCCTGCTTCTGACCCGTCTCCTGCTTCTGACCCGTCTCCTGCTTCTGACCCGTCTCCTGCTTCTAACCCGTCTCCTGCTTCTAACCCGTCTCCTGCTTCTGACCCGTCTCCTGCTTCTAACCCGTCTCCTGCTTCTAACCCGTCTCCTGCTTCTAACCCGTCTCCTGCTTCTGACCCGTCTCCTGCTTCTAACCCGTCTCCTGCTTCTAACCCGTCTCCTGCTTCTGACCCGTCTCCTGCTTCTAACCCGTCTCCTGCTTCTGACCCGTCTCCTGCTTCTAACCCGTCTCCTGCTTCTGACCCGTCTCCTGCTTCTGACCCGTCTCCTGCTTCTGACCCGTCTCCTGCTTCTAACCCGTCTCCTGCTTCTAACCCGTCTCCTGCTTCTGACCCGTCTCCTGCTTCTAACCCGTCTCCTGCTTCTAACCCGTCTCCTGCTTCTGACCCATCTCCTGCTTCTAACCCGTCTCCTGCTTCTGACCCGTCTCCTGCTTCTAACCCGTCTCCTGGTTCTGACCCGTCTCCTGGTTCTGACCCGTCTCCTGCTTCTGACCCGTCTCCTGCTTCTGACCCGTCTCCTGGTTCTGACCCGTCTCCTGCTTCTGACCCGTCTCCTGCTTCTAACCCGTCTCCTGCTTCTGACCCGTCTCCTGCTTCTGACCCGTCTCCTGCTTCTAACCCGTCTCCTGGTTCTAACCCGTCTCCTGCTTCTAACCCGTCTCCTGCTTCTAACCCGTCTCCTGCTTCTAACCCGTCTCCTGCTTCTAACCCGTCTCCTGGTTCTGACCCGTCTCCTGCTTCTAACCCGTCTCCTGCTTCTGACCCGTCTCCTGCTTCTGACCCGTCTCCTGGTTCTGACCCGTCTCCTGCTTCTGACCCGTCTCCTGGTTCTGACCCGTCTCCTGCTTCTAACCCGTCTCCTGCTTCTGACCCGTCTCCTGCTTCTGACCCGTCTCCTGCTTCTGACCCGTCTCCTGCTTCTAACCCGTCTCCTGCTTCTGACCCGTCTCCTGGTTCTGACCCGTCTCCTGGTTCTGACCCGTCTCCTGCTTCTAACCCGTCTCCTGCTTCTGACCCGTCTCCTGGTTCTGACCCGTCTCCTGCTTCTAACCCGTCTCCTGCTTCTAACCCGTCTCCTGGTTCTAACCCGTCTCCTGGTTCTGACCCGTCTCCTGCTTCTAACCCGTCTCCTGGTTCTGACCCGTCTCCTGCTTCTAACCCGTCTCCTGGTTCTGACCCGTCTCCTGCTTCTAACCCGTCTCCTGGTTCTGACCCGTCTCCTGCTTCTAACCCGTCTCCTGGTTCTAACCCGTCTCCTGGTTCTGACCCGTCTCCTGCTTCTAACCCGTCTCCTGGTTCTAACCCGTCTCCTGCTTCTGACCCGTCTCCTGGTTCTGACCCGTCTCCTGCTTCTGATCCGTCTCCTGCTTCTGACCCGTCTCCTGGTTCTGACCCGTCTCCTGCTTCTGACCCGTCTCCTGGTTCTGACCCGTCTCCTGGTTCTGACCCGTCTCCTGCTTCTAACCCGTCTCCTGCTTCTAACCCGTCTCCTGGTTCTGACCCGTCTCCTGCTTCTGACCCGTCTCCTGGTTCTGACCCGTCTCCTGCTTCTAACCCGTCTCCTGCTTCTAACCCGTCTCCTGGTTCTGACCCGTCTCCTGCTTCTGACCCGTCTCCTGCTTCTGACCCGTCTCCTGGTTCTGACCCGTCTCCTGCTTCTGACCCGTCTCCTGCTTCTAACCCGTCTCCTGCTTCTGACCCGTCTCCTGCTTCTGACCCGTCTCCTGCTTCTAACCCGTCTCCTGCTTCTAACCCGTCTCCTGGTTCTGACCCGTCTCCTGCTTCTGACCCGTCTCCTGGTTCTAACCCGTCTCCTGCTTCTGACCCGTCTCCTGGTTCTGACCCGTCTCCTGCTTCTGACCCGTCTCCTGCTTCTAACCCGTCTCCTGCTTCTGACCCATCTCCTGGTTCTGACCCGTCTCCTGCTTCTGACCCGTCTCCTGCTTCTGACCCGTCTCCTGCTTCTGATCCGTCTCCTGGTTCTGACCCGTCTCCTGCTTCTAACCCGTCTCCTGGTTCTGACCCGTCTCCTGCTTCTAACCCGTCTCCTGGTTCTGACCCGTCTCCTGCTTCTAACCCGTCTCCTGGTTCTAACCCGTCTCCTGCTTCTGACCCGTCTCCTGCTTCTGACCCGTCTCCTGCTTCTGACCCGTGTCCTGGTTTTAACCCGTCTCCTGCTTCTGACCCGTCTCCTGCTTCTGACCCGCCTCCTGGTTCTGACCCGTCTCCTGCTTCTAACCCGTCTCCTGCTTCTAACCCGTCTCCTGGTTCTGATCCGTCTCCTGCTTCTAACCCGTCTCCTGGTTCTAACCCGTCTCCTGGTTCTGACCCGTCTCCTGCTTCTGACCCGTCTCCTGCTTCTAACCCGTCTCCTGCTTCTAACCCGTCTCCTGCTTCTGACCCGTCTCCTGGTTCTGACCCGTCTCCTGCTTCTGACCCGTCTCCTGCTTCTAACCCGTCTCCTAGTTCTGACCCGTCTCCTGGTTCTGACCCGTCTCCTGCTTCTAACCCGTCTCCTGGTTCTAACCCGTCTCCTGGTTCTGACCCGTCTCCTGCTTCTGACCCGTCTCCTGCTTCTGACCCGTCTCCTGCTTCTAACCCGTCTCCTGCTTCTAACCCGTCTCCTGGTTCTAACCCGTCTCCTGCTTCTGACCCGTCTCCTGCTTCTAACCCGTCTCCTGCTTTTGACCCGTCTCCTGCTTCTAACCCGTCTCCTGCTTCTAACCCGTCTCCTGCTTCTAACCCGTCTCCTGCTTCTAACCCGTCTCCTGCTTCTGACCCGTCTCCTGGTTCTGACCGGTCTTCTGGTTCTGACCCGTCTCCTGGTTCTGACCCGTCTCCTGCTTCTGACCCGTCTCCTGCTTTTGACCCGTCTCCTGCTTCTAACCCGTCTCCTGCTTCTAACCCGTCTCCTGCTTCTAACCCGTCTCCTGCTTCTGACCCGTCTCCTGCTTCTAACCCGTCTCCTGGTTCTGACCCGTCTCCTGCTTCTGACCCGTCTCCTGCTTCTAACCCGTCTCCTGCTTCTAACCCGTCTCCTGCTTCTAACCCGTCTCCTGCTTCTAACCCGTCTCCTGCTTCTGACCCGTCTCCTGGTTCTGACCGGTCTTCTGGTTCTGACCCGTCTCCTGCTTCTGACCCGTCTCCTCCTTCTAACCCGTCTCCTGCTTCTAACCCGTCTCCTGCTTCTGACCCGTCTCCTGCTTCTAACCTGCCTCCTCCTGGTTCTAGACCCCAGACCCGACTCCTGCTTCTAAACCCGTCTCCCTGTTCTAACCCTCTTCCTGGTTCCCAGACCCGTCTCACCCCCTGCTTCTAAACCCCACTCCTGGTTCAACCCGTCTCCTGCTCTCTGACCCGTTCCACCTAGTTCCTGACCCCGTCTCCTGCTTCTGATCCGTCTTCTCCTGCTTCTGACCCGTCCTCTCCAGCGGTTCTCTGATGACACCGCGCGTGAGCTCGCACTGATCTGTCGAGTGCGCGCTACGTGGGCGCGGGGAGTGTGGGGGGAGTGGATCTCTCTGATTGTGACTTCCGTCTCCTGTGTTCTGACCCGTCTCCTGCTTCGTAACCCCGTCTCCCTGCTTCTAACACAATTACTCCCTGGTTCTGACCCGCTCCTGCTTTCTGACCCGTCTCCATTTGGTTCTGACCCGTCCTCCTGCTTCTAACCCCGTCCTGCCTGCTTCTAACCCGCTCCTGGTTCTGACCCCGTCTCCTGCTTCTGATCCCGTCTCCTGCTTCTGACCCGGGAGGCGAGCCGAGGTTGGGGAGAGCTGGGACGGGGGCGGGGGGCGTCGGGTGCTGCGTGGGTCTCGGGGGGGACGGGGGGGGGGGGAGGGCCGTCGCCGGCTTCTAACGGGTCCCACTCCTCCTGGCTTCTGACGACTCTCCTGCTGGTCTGGACCGTCTCCGGTGCTTTCTAACGGGGGGGGTCCGGACTCGCGTGCTTCTATGGGGAGACGGAGGGGGCCGTCTCCGTAGGTTTCTGGGACGGCCGTCGTCGCATGCTGTCTGACGGGGGCCGTGCTTTCCTGGTTCTAGGGTGGGGGGGGGGGGGACGGCAACGGGGGGTGCTGCCTGCTTGGTTGGGGCTTGACGCGCGGTCGTCGCTGGGGTTCTGACGGGGGACTCTCGGCGGACGATATTCTGGACGGAAGTACTCAGCGGTGCTGGGTCTAACGGTCCGGGGGGGGGGGTCTCGGGCTGCTTCTGCACGGGGGGCCATGCTCTGGCTTGGTTCTGGGACGGGGCGGGCGTGAGGCTCGGCTGCGTGTCTGGACCGCGGGGGGTCTCCTGATTCTGATGGGGGGATGGGACGTGATCCTGTGTATGGAAGAGGGGGCGCGGTCGTCACGTGCGGGTCTAACTGGGGGGGGGGGGGGTGGGGGGGCGCGGCGTCCCCGGTGGTTATGACCGGGACCGTTCTACGCTGCTTCTAGGGGGGGACGGCGCTGTGCTCGGGCGTGGTTCTGGGGGGGGGTGGTAACGTATCCGGCTTCTCAGAAAGCGACACAGGTCTACTGGGTTATAAGGCCCTCTGACTGAGTAAGGGAGCGGGGCAGGCGTCTCGGGCTAGGGCTTCTGTCTACACATCTAAGGAGTCTGGGGAGCGGGGCGGGGGCGGTGTGCGGGGCTGTTTTAGGGAAGAGCGCGAAGTATAATGGCTTATGACAAAGTATATATGATCTGCGTGAAACTGACGAAGGTTTCTCTAAAACAGTAGAGAGTGATTATTGAAACAGGTATACATGCTTTATAGGTAGGAAGGTGATGAATGGGGGATTGATGAAGTCGGAATGGCGGGGTTGGGCGCGGGTAGAAGGGGGGGGGGGGCCGTCCCTGGTTATAAAAATCTCATGTTCGGGGAACAGTCATCACTCTTATATTATGTAAAAGTAATAAGGATTACTATCCCGTCTCCTGCCTTCTAACCCGTCCCAGCTCTGACACCGGCTCCTAGTTCTAGAACCGTCTCCTGCTTCTGAACCGCTCCTGCTATCAACCCGTCCTAACCTAGTTCTGACTCTCCGTCTCTCCATGGTTCTGACCCGTCTCCTGCTTCTGACCCGTCTCCTGCTTCTAACCCGTCTCCTGGTTCTGACCCGTCTCCTGCTTCTGACCCGTCTCCTGCTTCTGACCCGTCTCCTGCTTCTAACCCGTCTCCTGCTTCTGACCCGTCTCCTGCTTCTAACCCGTCTCCTGGTTCTAACCCGTCTCCTGCTTCTGACCCGTCTCCTGGTTCTGACCCGTCTCCTGGTTCTGACCCGTCTCCTGCTTCTAACCCGTCTCCTGCTTCTGACCCGTCTCCTGCTTCTAACCCGTCTCCTGCTTCTAACCCGTCTCCTGCTTCTGACCCGTCTCCTGCTTCTAACCCGTCTCCTGCTTCTGACCCGTCTCCTGCTTCTAACCCGTCTCCTGCTTCTAACCCGTCTCCTGCTTCTAACCCGTCTCCTGCTTCTAACCCGTCTCCTGCTTCTGACCCGTCTCCTGGTTCTGACCCGTCTCCTGGTTCTGACCCGTCTCCTGGTTCTGACCCGTCTCCTGCTTCTGACCCGTCTCCTGCTTCTGACCCGTCTCCTGCTTCTAACCCGTCTCCTGCTTCTAACCCGTCTCCTGCTTCTAACCCGTCTCCTGCTTCTAACCCGTCTCCTGCTTCTGACCCGTCTCCTGCTTCTAACCCGTCTCCTGGTTCTGACCCGTCTCCTGCTTCTGACCCGTCTCCTGCTTCTAACCCGTCTCCTGCTTCTAACCCGTCTCCTGCTTCTGACCCGTCTCCTGCTTCTGACCCGTCTCCTGCTTCTGACCCGTCTCCTGCTTCTAACCCGTCTCCTGCTTCTAACCCGTCTCCTGCTTCTAACCCGTCTCCTGCTTCTAACCCGTCTCCTGCTTCTGACCCGTCTCCTGGTTCTGACCCGTCTCCTGGTTCTGCTTGCAGCTGCAGAGATCGACCATGTGAGCAGCTTGTTTCAGGAGAAGCAGGCAGAGCTTCAGTCTGCGGTGATCAGAGTGGACCAGGTGGGATGAAAGGTTCTAGAAGAACTGCACCGAAGGTGCCTTTGACTCTTAGAAAGAGGATTTAGGCTTAGATCAGGGGTGGACATCTCCAGTCCTGGAGGGCCCTTATCCTGCAACTATTAGACATGACCTTAAAACACCTGAATCAAATAGATCATTAGAATTAGACTCTTTTGATTCAGGTGTGTTGGACCAAGGATGAATCTAAATGTTGCAGGAAACTGATCCTCAGGGACTGGAGTTGCCACCCCTGGCTTAGATGATACCAACCCAGGCCAGATGCTGTGTCTCTGTCCAGGAAGGAGACACAGCTAAACAGAAACTAAGCAGCTCAGTAAACCAGGATGTCTTTCCAGCCAGTGAGACTGTAGACCACACTAAGCTTCTCCAGATGATCGTTCTAAGGTCTCCTTCTCTATACGCTAGCTAACTCAGCAGTTGGAGGACCTGAGGAGGGGACGCCTTCAGCTGCAGTCCGATGCACAGAGGGAGGGAACCCCGACTGGTTCCCCGGGTGGAACCACGGGTCACAGAGGCTCAGCTCTGTCCGGCCCTGCAGCCGTGGAGCTGAGGAAACTCTATCAGGAGCTGCAGGTAAACCCAGGCTGGTTTAAAACATCTAACCACCTTGAAAAGGCTCTGCTCAGGTTAAACTCTGCTTTCTGTTTCTTCTTCAGGCTCGGAATCATCAGAATCTGGAACAGAGCAGCAAACTGGCCCAAAACAAGGAGCTGTTGAACAAGAGGAACGTCCAGGTGACGGTAATGGACCAGCGAATCGGAGATCTCAGGGAGCGGCTTCATAAGAAGAGGGCAGAGGTAAACTTCTGGGTTCTTTCCCGGTTCTGATGCTCCGTCTTCAAGCTAAAGTCTGAACGTTCGTCCTGTCCAGCTGTGCCGTTTGAATGGCGCCGGCTCCACCTCTCCTCAGGCCGCCCCACATCCCGGCGGTGGCGTGTCTGGCCGAGTGGCCGCCGTCTGTCCTTACGTCCAGACACCAGCCGAAGGGAGGCAGGACCCTGGATACCCCGCGGCCGCTGACCCGCCCCCCAAACCTGCACCGCTCAACCACATCCGCTCCCTCACAGGTTTATAGATCCTTTCCTTTCTGTTGGACATGAGACCACCAGAGGATGGTCCTCCTGGGCTCTCATCGTCTTCCTGTCTAGTGGTTCCTGTTCCTCCTCTCTGTTCTCGATGCGCTCTCATTTTTTCATGGTGGTTCCTGCTGTGACTCATCATCAGGATGTGCCCGTTGCTCTGGTTGCTGGTCTTGTCCTTTGTGTACGCACAGAGGAGGACAAGATCTGCATCTCCAGGCCTCTGGGTCAGAGCAAGGTGTTGCACTCAGACACCATCCTGTCCGAGGGGCAAAGCTGACTGACTCTAACATTGTTTATGAACACGCCCCCTACTGGCTGTTTGTTAGATCAACAGATAAAAGAGTGAATTTGGCTCCAATCAAATTGAGAATAAATTAGAGTTTACTAACAACAATCATTCAGCTACAAGTTAAACAGATTTCAGTTAAAAACTCTTGATTAGTTCAATTCTATCCAGTTTATTTCTATAGCTCCAATTCCCATCATGTCATCTCAGGTCACTTTCCAGTTCACCAGATCATCCAGTCAGATTGATTCAAAGTTTTCTATTTAAGGAAAACCAGCTGATTGCATCGACTGGGATGCAATCAGCTGCCTCTTTGAACCGATTGGGGTTCAAGGAGACAGAAGCAGACATAGAAAAAGAAGCATAGATACAAAAGGCAACTGTCAACCAGCTCCACAGGCGGCCCCGTCCAGGAAACACACAGCCAGGCAGACGAGCTCCGAGCCAGCTCCCATGTCAGAGGATGAAGAGAGCACATCCAGTTAGTCACAGTCAGAAAACTGTGAGGTGATGATTAAAACTAGAGAAACTAAACTAAACTACTATGAGGGGGGTGAGGGGTCATTGATGATGTCAAATGTCTTTCATGGAGGGAAGAGGAGCCCCCATGATCCTCTCTGCTGTTCTCACCTTCTTCCAGTCTGAGGCGCTGCAGCCTCCACACCACACAGTGAGACAGCTGCTCAGAACGCTCTCTATGGGGGGGAGGATGGGAGGGGCAGGAAGTCCAAGCGCTTCTGGTCCCTTTGGACCAGTGAGGTGGTGTTTCCAGTCCAGGTGAGGGTGTCTGTGATGAATGTGGTGCTGCTGACCACCTCTACAGCTGAGCTGTTGATGAGCAGTGGAGCGTGGTTAGGCCGCTTCTTCCTGAAGTCCACCATGATCTCCTTGGTCTTCTCCACCTTCAGGATCAGGCTGTTATCTCTGCTCCACCAGCTGCTCCACCTCCTCTCTGTAGTCCAGGTCGTTGTCGTCTCTGATGAGGCCCACCGCCGTGGTGTCGTCTGCAAACTTCACCATGTGATCGGTGGTGAACCTGGAGACGCAGTCGTGCATCATCAGGGTGAACGGCAGGGGGCTCAGGACGCAGCCCTGAGGGGAGGGGCTTAGACTGATGACATCAGAGGTCCGACCCGGACTGACTGAGGTCTGTTGGTGAGGAAGTCTAGCAGCCAATAGCAGAGGGGTGTATTGAAGCCCAGTTGTTCCAGTTTGCCCATCAGATGCTGTGGGATGATGGTGCTGAAAGCTGAACTGAAGTCCAGGAACAGCATCCATCGTAGGTGTTCTTCTCCTCCAGGTGTGCCAGGCTCAGGTGGAGAGCAGCAGAGATGGCGTCCTCAGTGGAGAGGTTCCTTCGGTAGGCGAACTGGAACGGGTGGAATGTTGGCGGCAGACTGGAGACGATGTGTTCTTTAACCAGCCTTTGGAAGCACTTCATCATGATGGGAGTCAGAGCGACAGGCCGCTAATCATTGAGGGAGGCGACCTGAGGCTTCTTTAGACTGGAATAATGGAGGCAGACTGGAAGCATGCTGGCACTATGGATTGGTCCAGCCAGGTGTTAAAGATGTCTGTGAGGACACCAGCCAGCTGATCTGACCACTCCTAATACACCTGCCCAGATGTGTTATCAGGCCCTGGGGCCTTCCTTGGGTTGACTCTCCTCAGAGTTTTCCTCCCTTCTGCTACGTCCAGGTTTAGTGGCTCCTCCCCCTGGTGTGGAACAGCTTTCACTGCTGGAGGCTGTTTAGTGCCTCAAACCTTCCAAAGAAGTTGTTCAGTTCATTTAGGAAGTCAGTGTTTGCTGCTTCTACCGGGGGTGGGTGGGCGGGTAGATGGGGGGGGGTGGGTGGGCGGTTGGGGGGTGCATTGTTGTAGTCTGTGATCATCAGAATGCCTTTCCACATCCTCCTGGTGCTGCTGGCATCATATAGAGATCCTGAATCTTCTGGCTGTGTTCCTGCTTCTCTGATCTGATGACATGGTTCCAGTTGGCTCTAATGTCCTCCAGTCATAGATCCAGGTCCACTCTAGTGAACGATTCATAGATCCAGGTCCACTCTAGTGAACGATTCATAGATCCAGGTCCACTCTAGTGAACGATTCATAGATCCAGGTCCACTCTAGTGAACGATTCATAGATCCAGGTCCACTCTAGTGAACGATTCATAGATCCAGGTCCACTCTAGTGAACGAGTCATAGATCCAGGTCCACTCTAGTGAACGATTCATAGATCCAGGTCCACTCTAGTGAACGATTCATAGATCCAGGTCCACTCTAGTGAACGAGTCATAGGTCCAGGTCCACTCTAGTGAACGAGTCATAGATCCAGGTCCACTCTAGTGAACGAGTCATAGATCCAGGTCCACTCTAGTGAACGATTCATAGATCCAGGTCCACTCTAGTGAACGAGTCATAGATCCAGGTCCACTCTAGTGAACGATTCATAGATCCAGGTCCACTAGTGAACGAGTCATAGATCCAGGTCCACTCTAGTGAACGATTCATAGATCCAGGTCCACTCTAGTGAACGAGTCATAGATCCAGGTCCACTCTAGTGAACGAGTCATAGGTCCAGGTCCACTCTAGTGAACGAGTCATAGGTCCAGGTCCACTCTAGTGAACGAGTCATAGATCCAGGTCCACTCTAGTGAACGAGTCATAGGTCCAGGTCCACTCTAGTGAACGAGTCATAGATCCAGGTCCACTCTAGTGAACGAGTCATAGATCCAGGTCCACTCTAGTGAACGAGTCATAGATCCAGGTCCACTCTAGTGAACGAGTCATAGGTCCAGGTCCACTCTAGTGAACGAGTCATAGATCCAGGTCCACTCTAGTGAACGAGTCATAGATCCAGGTCCACTCTAGTGAACGAGTCATAGGTCCAGGTCCACTCTAGTGAACGAGTCATAGGTCCAGGTCCACTCTAGTGAACGAGTCATAGGTCCAGGTCCACTCTAGTGAACGAGTCATAGATCCAGGTCCACTCTAGTGAACGAGTCATAGGTCCAGGTCCACTCTAGTGAACGAGTCATAGGTCCAGGTCCACTCTAGTGAACGAGTCATAGGTCCGGGTCATTATTTTAAAAAGTGGGGGGCGGTCTGTAATGAGGCTCAGCTGATGGAGGAGGCGGACGTGTCGCCGCTGCCTCTAATCCCAGCGCTGTGGCTGCAGGCCCAGCTTCCAGCTCACGCAGAGTGTTCTGTTTACCTTCTGAGGTCAGCGGGTCAGAGTGGCGCCGGGCAACAAGTTGCTCAGCTCAGCATCCAGCAGCTAATCCGTATTAGACTGCATTGCACCAAAGCTGACCTTGCTGTGGCACTGAAGGGTTGTGTAACCTCCTTACCTGAACCGTGGCTCCTTTCACCAACGGAGGAACGAGGATCTACTGAAGGAACTACTGAAGGTAACCCTGGAGGACCTGAGTGGAGGATTTCTGATCCTGCTTGGTCCCCTGCAAGAGTAAAATAATGCAACTTATAGCACAGAGTACCCGCAGTTGTGGTCTGCCACATCATCATCATCATCTTCCTCGTCATCACCACTGATGGCCGGGTGGGCAGGAACAACAGTTCCTCTGCGTTTCAACCAGCTGAGCAAATGGCTGAAAAAAACAAAGAACAACTGTTATTATATCAGAAAGTTGATTCATATTCACCAATATTGGCTTTAGATCTATGGAAATGGGTGGAGCTTCCTATTGGATCACCTTTATACAAACGTATGTATAATAGGACATACCTCATTTACTCCATCGGTTACCTGAACCATGTTAAAAAATTCTCTAATTCCTCAATAATGTAGTTGTCATGATTTTATCTAAGGCTCGGACCCACATGCAGTGAAGCCAAACAGAGAGACACAGTTTGAACGGGTTTTATTGAAAGGTCTTTTGAGTTCCTCCGAACTCTGCTCGGCCGGGGAACTGAAAGACGAGGGGAAGACAGACTGTTAGATTCAGGCTCAGTGGGGAATTGGAGTTGTTAATCTTGAAGGAGAGGATTTGTTGCCACTCACGTTTCCAGAGAAGAAGAGGCACATAGACTCCAGTCTGTGTGTTGGTCTTCCAGGCTTTGTTTGATTCGATGGAGGGCGGAACAGGGTTTACCCAGAACTCGGACGGAGTGGAATGATGCAGCCGCTGGTTGCAACTCAGTTTTCCTTTAGTACAGTTGCATTCTGGGAAGTGGACCGAACCAGTCCTTCAGAGGTGGGAAGGAGCTGGGACATAATCCTGCAGACATCCAGTCCAATCAGCTTCTTCAACTTTCAGACAATAATCCAGCTGTTGATTGGAAACTCTGCTGTGCTGCAGCTTTTACTCATGTCAAAGCAGTGCTGTGACCTTTGACCCTTAAGCTGAGATATTGAGTGAATTTTCAGTAGAACATTCGGATGCTCCATGGGGCTGCTCCTCTTAGAATCTGTCCCCCTCGGTCTCTGAATGGGTCATGTGATCCAGAGCATGATTCCCGCCAGTCTGGGTTCCCATTAAAAACCAGTGCTAACTAAGCTAACAGCTGTTAGCTCGGACCCTCAGCTGATCAGGCATGTTTCTGCTTCTCTACTAGAGGATTTCATCCAGAAGCTGAATGTTTCCTCTTCTTTACTGGGAACAAGAATCCTAGACCTGCGGCTCCAAACTGGGCTATTACCAAAAGGTGGTGTCCTGCCAGTGGCCTGCAGGGGGCGCTGGACCTGGAAGCTGCAGGTCTAGCGCCCCCACTGGCTGAAAGTTGCACAGTGCAGCTTTAAGCTGTTTAGTTTTATGATATAATATAATGTGCAATGTGTTTCCTGTATTCAGAACCAGAAAGTTTGATCTAAAGAAAGGAATCATGGTTGGGCCACCAGGATAATCCAGGATAATCCAATGTGTCTCTGTTCTGATCTGCTCTTTAGCTTCATGTTTTGTTTTTGTCGTTTTTTTTGTCGTTGTAAGTGAGTGGTAGAAACTTCAGCAGATGTCTTGTAAGTGAAGGTCATGTCTGTGTAAAGTTCCATCAAAGTCCAGAGCAGAGTCCTGAGCCGTTTCATGTTCTTCTCTGCTTTCCTTTCCTGTCTGCTTCCCTTTATTTTAAACATCTGCCTGTTTCTTTGTTGTCTGTTTAGCCAATAAAGCATTATGGCCAAACATCACTAAGAGTGGACCGGACCGGAGGACCTGCAATACAGAACTGGTACTGTGTCTGCAGAAATACTGATTACTCGGCTGCATAAAAACCTCTCTGCCAACTGGTCCTGGTTAAGGTCAGTCAGAATCACCAGGAGGATTCTGCAGCTGAGCACTACCCACCCTTAGATCTGGTTAGTAACTAGTAACACCGGTTCTATGAGCAGGAATGGGCTAAAAAGAAGACCTAGATTATTGGAGCCAAGTGGTTCCTGATGGGGATTAAACTGAGAACCAACAAACAGAACTAATGGGGTTAAGTGACCAGAACCAGGACCAGTTGGCTCCGATTGTCCTCTCGTTCGCCGCTCTGCGACATCAGCTGTTTTGCCGTTCTGTAAGATCTGCTTTCTGTGCTCCACCCTGCAGCTCCCCTCTGGGTACGGCACCTACCCCAGTGCGGCCCACCAGGCGGCTGGCAGTCACTGCGCCACCAGCTCGCTGCCCCGTTCTGCCCCCGGTACCCTGGGCTGGCCTCGCTCCACCGCTGCCTCTTCTTCATCTTGTGTTTCCCAGCAGAGTGTTTCTGTTCCTCTGAACACAGGTAGGACCCACAGAGAAGAACACTGGAACCAATCTAATTGTCTCTTTTCTACGGTAAGATGTCCTCCCTCTGCTTTAGCTTCAAACTGAATGCCAGTGTTTTTCCATGACTCATTTTTGGCTTCAGGACATTCTGGATTATTTTTGTATTTTTTCTTTATTTTCTTCCGGTTTTATCATCACTAATCAGTTAATCAGCTGCCTATTGTTTGCATCTTCACTTTGTTGTCACGTATTTCTGGATTCTTTGTTTTGGTCCATGTCCCTGCTGGCTGTTATTATTTTCATTTAAATTGACAAACTAGCCATGCCATTTCTATCATGTAAAGCATGATAGAAATGACTCCCTGGCTCTGAATTTGTCACACAATTCAGTAAAAAGACAGTTCAAGGTTCAGTAAGTGAAGAGGGACCTTGGACAGAACCAGTCCTCACAGCAGCAGGAGGAGGAGCCTGAAAGGACATGTTGGACACAGACTTTAACCAGCCATGATTTATTTAAGGTCAAATAAAATCTTTAACCTTCATTTAAAGCAATAATGGGGGACAGTGGAGATTAGGATGTAACATCCATGCCACCGTGCCTTCATGTCTACTTGTTTCTCTGTCTCTCTGTCTTCATGTCTCTCTATCTTCATGTCCTCACGTCTTAGACTGAACCAAAGTGATGATCCCATGTGATCCAAACATATGGTTTCAGTTTCTATCAGGACTTTAAAATGTTTAAATGAGGTTTTGACATATTTACGCCTCTCTGTGTGGGAGGTTCTACCTCAGGTTCTGCCTCGGGTTCTTCCTCAGGTTCTGTCTAAGGTTCTACCTCAGGTTCTTCCTCAGGTTCTGTCTAAGGTTCTACCTCAGGCTCTTCCTCAGATTCTACCTCATGTTCTGCCTCATGTTCTGCCTCATGTTCTGCCTCAGGTTCTACCTCATGTTATGCCTTATGTTCTGCCTCAGGTTCTACCTCATGTTCTGCCTTATGTTCTGCCTCAGGTTCTACCTCATGTTCTGCCTTATGTTCTGCCTCAGGTTCTACCTCATGTTCTGCCTTATGTTCTGCCTCAGGTTCTACCCCATGTTCTGCCTCATGTTCTGCCTCAGGTTCTACCTCATGTTCTGCCTTATGTTCTGCCTCAGGTTCTACCTCATGTTCTGCCTTATGTTCTGCCTCAGGTTCTACCCCATGTTCTGCCTCATGTTTTGCCTCAGGTTCTACCTCATGTTCTGCCTTATGTTTTGCCTCAGGGTCTACCTCATGTTCTGCCTTATGTTCTGCCTCAGGTTCTACCTCATGTTCTGCCTTATGTTCTGCCTCAGGTTCTACCCCATGTTCTGCCTCATGTTTTGCTTCAGGTTCTACCTCATGTTCTGCCTTATGTTCTGCCTCAGGGTCTACCTCCTCCTCCCAGCTGGCTCCAGTCTCCCTTCCAACAGAGCGCACAGACCCACCTCCTGCAGTGGCAGTGGTAGTCCGTCCTTATGTTCCAGACCATCCGTCCAGACCTCAGTCCCCCAGAAAGGGGCCCGCCACCATGAACAGTAGCTCCATCTACAGCATGTATCTCCAGCAGCCCCAGACCAAGAACTATGGGTCTTTGAGCAACCGAACGACCGTCAAAGCAGGTAGTGCTTACCCTAACCTTCATCCTTTGCCTTCTGACACTGGAAATCAGACCATCTCTCGTTTGTCTCTACAGTCTACGGCAAACCCATCCTCCCCTCAAGCTCCTCATCTCCATCCCCCATCCCCTTCCTACAGGGAGGAGGAGCGAAGGCTGCTGGAGATGAAGTCAAGGAAAAACAAGGAGCAGGAGACTCCAATGATGGACAGGTCCTTCCTCCACCCAGCGTGGAAAACATCCCACGACCCCTCAGTCCGACCAAGCTCACACCAGTGGGTGGGTTCACTGACCACCGACAGCCTCATTACATACTGAAAAGCCCAGGCGACGGGCTGAGCTGTAAAGCCAAGGCTACGGTCTGAGCTGTAGAGCCCAGGCTACGGTCTGAGCTGTAGAGCCCAGGCTACAGGCTGAGCTGTAGAGCCCAGGCTACGGTCTGAGCTGTAGAGCCCAGGCTACGGGCTGAGCTGTAGAGCCCAGGCTACGGTCTGAGCTGTAGAGCCCAGGCTACGGTCTGAGCTGTAGAGCCCAGGCTACAGGCTGAGCTGTAGAGCCCAGGCTACGGTCTGAGCTGTAGAGCCAAGGCTACGGTCTGAGCTGTAGAGCCAAGGCTACGGTCTGAGCTGTAGAGCCCAGGCTACGGGCTGAGCTGTAGAGCCCAGGCTACGGGCTGAGCTGTAGAGCCCAGGCTACGGTCTGAGCTGTAGAGCCCAGGCTACGGTCTGAGCTGTAGAGCCCAGGCTACGGTCTGAGCTGTAGAGCCCAGGCTACAGGCTGAGCTGTAGAGCCCAGGCTACGGTCTGAGCTGTAGAGCCCAGGCTACGGTCTGAGCTGTAGAGCCAAGGCTACGGTCTGAGCTGTAGAGCCAAGGCTACGGTCTGAGCTGTAGAGCCAAGGCTACGGTCTGAGCTGTAGAGCCAAGGCTACGGTCTGAGCTGTAGAGCCCAGGCTACGGCCTGAGCTGTAGAGCCAAGGCTACGGCCTGAGCTGTAGAGCCAAGGCTACGGCCTGAGCTGTAGAGCCAAGGCTACGGCCTGAGCTGTAGAGCCCAGGCTACGGCCTGAGCTGTAGAGCCCAGGCTACGGCCTGAGCTGTAGAGCCCAGGCTACGGCCTGAGCTGTAGAGCCAAGGCTACGGTCTGAGCTGTAGAGCCCAGGCTACGGTCTGAGCTGTAGAGCCCAGGCTACGGTCTGAGCTGTAGAGCCAAGGCTACGGTCTGAGCTGTAGAGCCCAGGCTACGGTCTGAGCTGTAGAGCCCAGGCTACAGTCTGAGCTTTAGAGCCAAGGCTACGGTCTGAGCTTTAGAGCCCAGGCTACGGTCTGAGCTGTAGAGCCCAGGCTACGGTCCGAGCTGTAGAGCCCAGGCTACGGTCTGAGCTGTAGAGCCCAGGCTACGGTCTGAGCTGTAGAGCCCAGGCTACGGTCTGAGCTGTAGAGCCCAGGCTACAGTCTGAGCTGTAGAGCCAAGGCTACGGTCTGAGCTTTAGAGCCCAGGCTACGGTCTGAGCTGTAGAGCCCAGGGTAGAGTGAATAGAGCTCCCTAACTCCAATCCCATGCTTTGCTAACATCTATGGCAATGCTAGCAGGAGCTCTCTGAAATGTTTGCTATTATCATGGATGGAGTTTTCAGTGCTCAATGACTGGCTCCGCCCATTTCATCAGACATAAATCGATTCTACTGCGTATGGTTGCTGCACTGACTGCCTGTTTTCTGGCTGTAGAACACAGGCAGACAGAACAATCAAGTTGGATCAGAACAGTTCTGGTTGGCTCAGATGTAGATGAGATCCAAGAGGTTAAACAGAACCCTTAGGTTCTCCAGAACCATCCAGAGCTGGAATCTTCTAGGAGCATGTCCCTCTGCTTTCTGGTTGTTCAGAGATCTGGGGGCGGGAGCAGCGTTCTGCTTGTTTCTGTTGCCGGCCGGATTTTTTATCAGTAAACATATCAAAGTGAATCAGTGCAGCCAACATCTCGGTCTCTACAGCCCACTGTCAGCTACGATACCAGAACGATGCTGACCTGGAGGTTTTGCGACGCCGTTTCAGCAACGCCCCGCGGCCCCTGAAGAAACGCAGCTCCATCACAGAGCCTGAGGGCCCTCAGGGACCCAACATCCAGAAGCTGCTGTACCAGCGGTGGGTCACGGTTCTTCAGGAACACAAACATCTCATGTCATGGCGAGATGGGCTAACCAAGGCCTTCTATGCAGGTTCAACACCCTGGCAGGAGGCATGGAGGGGGGCTCAGGTAAGGCATGTCCACAGGATGTCCACTGGAGTCAGAACCTTCGGGTCAGTTGTCCCTCCTCTGCTTCAGGGAATCCTTTCTACCAGCCAGACTGCATTCTGGGAGACATGGACAGCATCAATTCAGCCAGTGGGCGCGTCAGCGAAGCAGCTGAGGAGGTCGAAGATCAAACTCTGAGCTCAGGCACCAGCCACTCCCCTCCACTTTCAGTTACCATAGAAACACCGACAGTATTAGAGAAAACTAACCAGGCAGCCCAACCCAGCTCACCTCCTGGACCCGACAGGCTTGCGGACCAGAGAGTCCCCGGCTCCGCCCACAGCACAAAAGGCCACGCCCCCTCCTCTCAGTCACCTCCTGCTCTGCCTTCAGCTCCAAAGGTCTGCAGATTGAAGCCCTCCCATTCTCCCCCAGATGGACGTTCTTGTTGTCCATCATGATTTGTTTGTTCTGCAGGTAATTGTGAAAAGAACTAACCTGAAGAAGCCATCGTCTGAGCGAACCGGACACGGTCTTAGAGTCAAGTTCAACCCTCTGGCCCTTCTGCTGGACGCCTCACTGGAGGGAGAGTTCGACCTGGTGCAGAGGATCATCTACGAGGTGAGGTTCTACTGGTGGAGCAGGTCTCTGTGGTCCATGGTTCTCCAGATGTCCTGCTGCAGACAGTCAAAGGTTCAGAAAATGACTATCTTTTAGGTGGAGAACCCCAGCATGCCCAACGATGAAGGCATCACTCCTCTTCATAACGCTGTGTGCGCCGGTCATCACCACATTGTGAAGTTCCTGCTGGACTTTGGGGTGAATGTCAATGCTGCGGACAGCGATGGATGGTCAGTACCTTCAGTCTTCGCCACCTGACCGCAGCCTGGTCCTATTTGAAGTTCTTCTGTTCCTCTTCCAGGACCCCTCTTCACTGCGCCGCTTCTTGCAACAGCGTCCACCTCTGCAAGATGCTGGTAGAGTCTGGGGCAGCCATTTTTGCTACAACCATCAGCGATGTGGAAACGGCGGCTGACAAATGTGAGGAGATGGAGGAGGGCTACAGCCAGTGCTCCCAGTTCCTTTATGGTGGGTGGTCCACAGACCCGCCCTGTTCAGAGGTTCCTTTTTAGCAGACTAACCTTCTCTGGACGCTGTTCTCCATCTGCTCTAGGGGTCCAGGAGAAGCTGGGGGTGATGAACAAAGGCTTGGTGTACACGCTGTGGGCCTACACGGCTCAGCGGGACGACGAGCTCACCTTCGGCGAGGGCAACGCCATCACCGTGTTGCGTCGCCATGACGACACAGAGACAGAGTGGTGGTGGGCGCGGCTGAATGACCAGGAAGGATACGTGCCCAGAAACCTGCTGGGGGTGAGAGAACATCACACACCTGTCCATGTCCTCTGATAGGAAGACCCAAGATGTCAAAGGTCAAAAGATCCACAGGCTGATCAGTAGTCATTTGGACCTTTGAGTTCTCAGATCAGAACCTTCTGGTTTCCACATATGGACCAGGCAGCAGGAACACTACCGTTAGCCATGAGAAATGCCTTTATTTAATTATATTCAGTTGACTCATCTGTAAAAGTTTATAGATGTTAACATTTTGTTTACATGATCAAAGGTGAGGGGTTTTTAAATATAATATCCTCAAGAGTTGAAACCCCTGAGTCAGATAAAAAGCAGGACCCCTGTGGGGCCTCCATTATCAGAGCAATATATCATATCAGTCAGGCACTGAGGAGACGCCTAAATCCAGAAGAAAAACTGCTGCATTAATGTGTTTATGTATCTAATTTTTGTGTAATCTGACAGTTAATCATTTAATGTGTAACATCTGAAAACTAAAATCTTTAGTCCCGTTTAAAAACACTGAAACTGGAGCCTGTTGATTGAGTTCTGCTTTATGTTCTGTTTCCATTTTAAACGAAACGGTCAGATTAATAATTCTGGGGAAAATCCTCCATGTTTAAGGTTCTGCTCTGTAAAGCTCGCATGGCTAACAGAAATGAAAAATAAAAACAAAACATTCTGGACAGAGGAAGGAACAGCACTAAGAAATTCTCGGACTCTCTGTGGGAGGAGGTTTCTCCTTTCAGGCTGCAGCAGAACGTGTTCTGCATTTGTGGAAGAGGTTGGAGAGGATGGTGTTAAGGAAGAAATTTCTAAAAAGTTAACTTTGGAAAAAGTTTGACTCTCTCTCTTCCTCTGGATTCCAGGTCCTCTCGGCGGCCACGTGTAGCCACAAGGAAACCAACATTGCGTGTTGACGTCACAGAATTACAGAGTTTAATCCAATATAAGACAATGCATAAACTTAGAAGTAAGACAATGCACAAACTTACACCAGAAACTGCAGAACAACGGAGACATACATTCATTTACCTGACATAAATGGAGAGAAGGAAAGAAAGCAAAGACGTACAAAGACATCTTTGGAGAGTTGCAAGAGCAAATCTGATTTGTTACTTCTGTGTAGAAAGTTTTATCCTCTTGTATTTAATTTATTCAAATAAGGCGTACCTTTGCTCCTCCAACCAGGAGCTATCTCTGACCCCCTATCTGAAGCCTAAAACCCCTGCAGTGTTTACGGCCTCGCACAGATGAGTGTGGAAAGCCAGAACTTCCACTGTATTGTTTTACGACACAGACAAAAGGCAGTTTAAACGATCCTAGCAAACCATCGGCTGCAGCCACAGGCAAAACAAAGGTCAACAGGCCAGAATAAGTCACTGATTTAAAACCACAATTTAGGCCATTCGAATCAAGACATGTTAAGTTTTAAAACTAGCTTATTTAAAATGTATTTTCTCAACAATGGTCTGCCTGGAGAACAGTTAACCCGAAGAGTGAGCATATTGAAGCTTTCCACCCTTACCGAGGAGAAACTCTGACACGCAATGATATGTACATCAGTGAACATCTGACCAAGAGGGACGCTAACATCACCAGGATGTGGCTAAAACCCTCTGTCACCACTGGCCTCTGAGAACGAGAACATGAACTAGAGCATCAGCAAGTCAGTGATCTGGCCCCAAAAGCTGGGACTGAGCTGTATATAAAGAAGCAAGACCTCCTTTATATAATGCACATAATGCAGCCGCCGCCATCCAGCAAAACAAGCTGGTGCCACAGAACCTGAGAACATTTCTTTACCTTAACACCCTGCAAGAAATTAAAACCTTGATGTTAGTTTGCTGGCGGTGCAGCTCCCATCAGAGTCGGGTGGACAGTCTCCTCGCTCCGGCTGCTTCTCTACGTTGTCGTGGTTGCGGTACCAGTGTTCTTCTTCATTGATAGTGATTTTCCAAAAAAATCCGAAATGTGCCATATTTCCTCCTCGTTCTGTCATTAGACTATGTAAATTTACTGGTCTGCTGCGGTGAGCCTCTTTACTCAGTGACCACGAGCTTGTTTAACGTTGCCATGACAACGTAATTTTTTTTAACTTGTATTTATCAGGCCTCGAAATTATTTAATTAAAATACAAATAATCGAAATAGTAAAATTCCAAATAATTTAATAACAATCAACTGGACTTTGTCTCCAAAGTTGAAGACATTTTTCTTCCATCCAGGAAGCTTTTTCAATTCCAAATGTCAGAAATAGCGTTGAGTTTTATACAGTAGCTCAACAAAGCCTTGATTTTGTTTTGCAAATTGTTTTGTTGACTAGGCAGAGAATCCTACCTAGTCTGGAAAAATAGTTTACTGCTGTATAAGAGGACCCTTTGTAAAACAAGAGCAGCATATTTCTCCTCATTAATAGAGGAGAATAAGAATAATCCTAGATTTCTTTTTAATCCAGTTGCCAAACTCACCCAGAGCCATAGCTCTGTTGAACCGTCCATTCCACCTGCTCTTAGCAGCAATGATTTTATGGGATTCTGTATAAATAAGATTGATCTTATTAAAAATAAGATCATAAGCACTCCTCTATCTGGTCAGCCTGCTGGTCATGTCTGCTTCTGTCTCCTTGAACCCCAGTCGGCCTCAGTCTGGTCCGGTTGGGTCCATCCGGTCGGGTCCAGCTGGCCGGTCTGGACGGGGCCGCTTGGGTCCATCCGGTCGGGTCCTATTGGTGGGGTCTGGTCAGGTCCAGTTGGGCGGTCTGGTCAGGTACTGTTGGGTCCATCCGGTCGGGTCCAGCTGGCCGGTCTGGTCGGGGCCGCTTGGGTCCATCCGGTCGGGTCCTATTGGTGGGGTCTGGTCAGGTCCAGTTGGGCGGTCTGGTCAGGTACTGTTGGGTCCATTCGTTTGAGTCCAGTTAGCTGGTCCAGTCAGGGCCGTCTGGTTCGGTCTGTCCGGTCGGGTCCAGCCGGCTGGTCCGGTTGGGTCCGTCTGGTTGGTCAGGTCCGGCTGGGTCCATCCGGTTGGGTCCGTCTGGTTGGTCAGGTCCGGCTAGGTCCATCCGGTTGGGTCCTGTTGGTGGGATCCAGCTGGCCAATCCGGTTGAGTCCGTCTGGTTCGGTCTGGTTGGTCGGGTCCAGCTGGCCGGTCTGGTCGGGTCCGGTTGGGTCCATCCATTGGGGTCCAGCTGGCCGGTCCGGTTGGGTCCGGTTGGGTCCATCCATTGGGGTCCAGCTGGCCGGTCCGGTTGGGTCCGTCCATTGGGGTCCAGCTGGCCGGTCCGGTTGGGTCCGTCCATTGGGGTCCAGCTGGCCGGTCCGGTTGGGTCCTGTTGGTGGGATCCAGCTGGCCAATCCGGTTGAGTCTGTCTGGTTCGGTCTGGTTGGTCGGGTCCAGCTGGCCGGTCTGGTCGGGTCCGGTTGGGTCCATCCATTGGGGTCCAGCTGGCCGGTCCGGTTGGGTCCGTTTGGTTCGGTCTGGTGAGTCGGGTCCAGCTGGCTGGTCTGGTCGGGTCCGGTTTGGGTCTATCTGGTTCGGTCCACTCTTGCATCATGTAATGCGGTTCTGGGTGTCTCTGCAGCTGTATCCCAGGATCAAACCCAGGCAGAGGTCCTTGGCATGAAGGCCTGATCCAGGAGGAAGAGGAGGAGGAAGAGGATGCAGTCAGCAGAGGAAGAGGAGGATGGACCTTCACCGTCACAGGTGGCAGCAGACTGGATCAGAGAAGGTGATGGGACCGACCCGGAAGGACTTGTGTGACAGGCTGCTGGAAGACGACAAAGGAAGGAAACCAGTATGTGAAGAAAACTATGTTAATGTTCCGGTTCTGGTCCAAAAGTCAGAATATGGTGGTACCAGAACCCAGTCCATCTGCCGGGTGGTTCTGATGCTTTATTCTCTTATTGTGTAGCTTTATTCTAACTGTTTAGTCACTTCCTGTATTTCCACTGTAGGAACCTTCCACGCCTCGATGCTGCCATCTGGTGGATGGTTCTAGTTTGTTTCATCTCTTTCTCTGCATGCTGACAGCTAATGTAGAAATATAATAAAAGAATGACCCCAACAGGAAGTAGAGATGTGGAGTCTGTTTCAGCAGGTGGTTCTGATCACATGTTCTGCCTGAAGAAAAATCTGCTGGGATTTTCCCTGCAGACCAAACACGAGGTCTGGATTATTTTTAATTTAACCCTGAAGTCGCTTTGAGATTCACAATCTCTTTTACAAGATACATCTGGCCGCGGTAATTTCTGCAAAAGCATACAGAATAAACATCAAATTATATTTTCATGGTAAAAGAATATATATATATATATATATATATATATATATATATATATATATATATATATATATATATATATATATATATATATATAATCAGATTTTAAGAAGAACTAGAGTAGATCTCCTTATCGCAGCATTCTCTGCAGGAGTTTTAAATTCATTAATCAGGGTTTTTTGCTCTTTCTGTTGTTTCTTTCATCCCCAAAATGCTAAATAAAAAAATTAGTTTTTACCAGTTTGGTTGAAACTTGAGGCTCATTTTAAAGAACCATTAGAGGACGGTTAGGAAACGGTAGAAGAGCAACCAGAGAGGAGGTCCCAGAGCTGCAGGGGAGGTTTGCCAAGTAAAGGTTCAGAGATAAAGATATAGAAGTCCAACCAGCTAGATCAGCATGTAGCATACCAACTATATCCCCATAATCTATGATTATGGAAGAAAAGCAGCTTCCACAAGTTTCTTCTGAGCTCCAACAGTAAATCAAAATTTGTTCCTGAAATAAAAGTCATGATTGACTTGAAGTTTCTGGACTAAAGCAGAAATGTGTTTATTAAAGGAGAACTGATTGTTTATCTAATGACAACGACCTGGACTACAGAGAGGAGGTGGAGCAGCTGGTGGAGCAGAGAGAACAGCCTGATCCTGAAGGTGGAGAAGACCAAGGAGATCATGGTGGACTTCAGGAAGAAGCGGCCTAACCACGCTCCACTGCTCATCAACAGCTCAGCTGTAGAGGTGGTCAGCAGCACCACATTCATCACAGACACCCTCACCTGGACTGGAAACACCACCTCACTGGTCCAAAGGGCCCAGAAGCGCTTGGACTTCCTGCCCCCCCATCCTCCCCCCCATAGAGAGTGTTCTGAGCAGCTGTCTCACTGTGTGGTGTGGAGGCTGCAGCGCCTCAGACTGGAAGAAGGTGAGAACAGCAGAGAGGATCATGGGGGCTCCTCTTCCCTCCATTAAAGACATTTCATCCCAGCGCTGCGTGTCCCGTGACATCATCAATGACCCCTCCCCCCCCACCATGGACTGTTCTCCCTGCTGCCCTCTGGGAAGAGGCTTCCCAGCATTCAATGCAGGACCAGCAGGTTCTGCAGCAGCTTCTTCCCCCCCGCCATCACACTGATCAACTGTTGTGTAAAATAGGTTATTTTATTTTTATATATATATATATATATATATATATATATATATATATATATATATATATATATATATATATATATATATATATATATACATTTTTAGAACTGTAAATATACACCCATTTGTTTATATTACTATTTTTTCTTTTTTTGATGTTTTTATTATTGTTTTTTAAGGCTGCGCTTTAAGAAATTTAACTGTCTAGAGCTGTTTTAAACAAAACACTCATGTATACAAAATGTCAAAGTAATATGTCTAAGTCTAAGTTATCTATTTATCTATATCTATTATTCCCACAGAGAAGATGCTCTCAGCTGATTTCCCATCAAAGGACAGGAGACCCTAATTGTTAATTATCTGTGTTCAGCCGTTTGAGAAGACCATAAACTTTCCTTCCTATGTATTTAAAGCCCGTTTTAGACCCAGTAGCGTGTTTTAGATGAAGTGAAGTGGGAAGTTCCTGCTGGAAGCCTGGGTGCAAACCACTGCATCATCAGCATAAAAATGAAACCTGGCTCAACATCTCCATCCAATTCATTTAGGAAGATGGAAAACAGACTGGGTCCTAATGTTGAGTGACTCCTTTGGTTATCTCAAGAAAAACCTTCAGCATCAACACGGTACGATCTACGAGATCCTTCTGGAAGCAGGCAGCAGCCGTCTGACCTGAGTTTGGTCCATAACCATCCATGATCATCTTATCAAACACCTTCCAAACTGATAATGTTTCCTATCTAAGGTCAAACGATATCTTCAGCGGAGCTTTGATGGGGCTACGAAAGTAGTTAGAACTTTAGCTGAAATTTTCAGCTAAAGTTCTAACTACTTTCTAAATGGATTCCAAAAATGAACATTGAGTTTAGATCTGGATGTTCTATTCGGTTCTGATGGCTCTCCAACTGTGTGGAGGACATGGACAGCTTTAGAGCTTTTGGGGATGGAACTGAACTGAAGACTTCAACTGGAAGATGTGGATTATCTGGACCTGCAGATATTTATTGCTTTGTGTCTGTCTGAAATTATTCCATTTCTCAGCAGCTCGGTGCCAAGCTGTGACATCGTCGACCTTTGAATCTGTCCTTCAGAGGACGCAGCGCCTGGATTGGAACTCAGGGACCGAGGGGACAGAGGGACAAAGGGTGGAGGGACGGAGGGACAGGGGGACAAAGGGACAGAGGAATGGAGGGACAAAGGGAAGGAGGGACAGAGGAATGGAGGGACAGAGGGAAGGAGGGACGGAGGGACAGAGCGAGGGTCCACTTATGGAAAAAACCATGTGAATGTGAAACACAGCAGGAATCCATGTTGTAGATGAACTGGTCTTAAAGCGTCTAGAGTAGTTTTCCTTCTTAACAGACGGATAACGGCTGCTGCTGCACTGCGTCACACTTTCAACATAAGAAACGTTCGACTTTAGATGCAAAACCCCATCATCAACGCAACATTTTTTTGCAAAATATTCAAACACAAATTCGTCAAATATAAGAGGAACATCGTAGTTTGGTTTAAAGAGAGCACTGCCTCTGCCACCGTCACCAGAGAGTCCAGCTTCATGCCGACCACGGAGCCGGCCCGCCTGATCAGTTTGTCCAGTCTGGACGTGTCCTTCTTGGATGTGCTGCCTCCCCAGCACACCACGGTGTAGAAGAGGACAATCACAGACTAGTAGAACATATATAGTTTGCTGCAGATGTTAAAGGACCACGGTCTCCTAAGGAAGTACATCCTACTGTGTACCTTCCCGTTCAGGTTGCTGGTGTGTTTTGACCAGATAAATAGATTCTGCAAGCATCGTTCAGGGAGTTAACATTGGATTACTGCTTATTTACTTTTCATAGGAGCACCATGGTCAGGGCCGCTATGACTTGAGGAGGGCCGGCCCTGGAAGCCTGAGGCGCCGACATCCTAAATTTCCACTGATTTTCTTTCTTTCTATGAAAACTGTTGATCTGGTTCTCAGGATCTGGAGCGGTTCTGTCCGGTTTGATCCAGAAATGATCCAAACTATGTTCTGACAGTTGAGAGAGGGAATAATGGTGACCAGATTTTATTCACTTTGATCTGTTATTGAGAGTGAATTAATTTAAAAAACTTTTATATAGAATCTGAATGAATAAAACATAATAATGTGGGACGGTCCATAACCTGTGGACTTTGGATGCTATAAAAGCTCCGCCTCTGGATTCACCTGGAGCAGCAGGTAAGTTCCGCTCCGATCCAGCTCACTCTGCAGGGACTGGTTCTATAGAACTATTGGCTCTGTTTCTAAAGCTCAATGATTCTAAAGCCTTAATTTATTTGAACCTTCAGATCAGATCCGGTCAGCGCCGGAACCTTCAAAATCAAACTAAACAGAATCTTTTTTCATACAGACTTCTCTTCATTTTGTTATTTTCTTATTTATCTCCATTAATCATGTTTAATACAGACTAACAGAGTAAACAATATGTTAATGAAACCACATTTTTGGTGCTTTTGTTTTGAAGAGTTAAACGGAAGTGCTAGCTTATTCAGCTATAGGCTCCGGCTTTAGCATACAGCTACTAACTGCTAAAGTATTCTTAGTAAATATTTAGTTTCTGTCTGTAGGCGTAGCTTTTAATGTTTTAATCATGATGATAAATCTTAAGTTTATTAATCTTTAGTTTATTGTGACGTTTAATTAAAGGTAAGTCTATTTTCTCTGTTTTCTTAAAGTCTGACCGAGTTTAGCTTCCATTAACCGTTAGCTAGTCACCTGGAAATGCTACCTGTACCTGTAGGATCATTATTTTAATAAACCCGTTAAGTGTTATTAAAGAATTGCTGCTTTAATCCATAGAAATGTTAGAAGGACGCCCCTCTCAAGATGGCGTATACGTCAAGTATTCCGCCATCTTGGAAGGGGAGATCTTATGCTGGTTAATGACAGGTTTCTCACAGCAAGAATAGCTCATAAAACATTTAAATAGTTTAGAGCTGAATGGATAATTTCAATGCATGAAATGATGTAAACAATGTTTATACAAAAGTCAATGAGAATATTGTTTCTATAAATGCTGAACCAGTAGATCAACAAACTAATAATGATCACATCTAGATAACGATTAGACCATTTCTGAAGCTGCATTTATGTGGCATCGTAATTATGGTAAATACCAAAACATGAAAATCCACTCATGTTGTAATTTCAACTGGAAAGCTGGAAGATCCGGTGATACCTGAGATGAGGTCCTGTATCACTGATTGGAGGTGTTTCAACATGGCGGAAAGCAGAGAAATGGTTCTGCTTTCTGTTTGTAGCTTAAACAATGCTGTGACACATATATATATATATATATATGTGTGTGTGTGTATTAAAAACATATCAACATTTTAACTTGTTGCTTTTGAAATGACCGTTGTTATAATTAGGAAAAAGCTTTCGACAGGGTTGATCCCTGTTTTCTGTTTTCTACACTGAGGGCTTTTGGTTTTGGTGATGGATTTATTTCTTTATTTATTGTATAATGAAGTTCCTATTTCTGGACAACTGGACTCTATTGGAATTGAACCCCTTTTACACAAACTGCGCTCTGCTTTAACTGGTGTTATTCTTCCAGGTATCCCAAATCATTCAGGTTTAGTGGTCTCTGCTTATGCTGATGATAGAAACATTTTTATTAGAAATCAGAAGAATGTAAACGGTCTGTAAAGGGCACAGTTTGGAGCTTTATGAAAAAGCCTCTTCAGCTAAAGTTAACTGGGATAAAAGCTGTGCATTAAAGGTTGGCCCATGGACTAATAATCTGCCCGTGTTACCAGGTAGTATTCATTGGGGCAATCAAGGTTTAACATTTTTGGGTGTTTTTTTAGGGACGGATCTTTTTTTGGAATAAAAATTGGGAGGGTGTCATGGAGAGAGTGTGCTGCCTCTGCTGCCTTACAGAGGAACTATAATTGTTTCTTTGTTCCAACTCTACTTTAGTCCTGATGATGAGCTTGACTAGAGGTGGAAACCTTCAGGAAGACATGAGTGCATCTGTGTTCAATGCAGAGAGCAGCTTTGCTATATTCGCTGTGATCAGTGGTAGGGTTCTAAGTCACGCCCATCATGGCGATTCGATTCAGTAGCAATTTCCTGACCCAACGATTTCATTATTTTCGATTCTCAAGAATACACCACGATACGATTCGATTAATTAGTTCATTTTTTTTTTTACCTCACAGGCTAGAAAATGTTTCAGATTTGAAATAAATCAATGAAAGCTGTAATATCGTTAATGGACTTTATTTGAGAAACTACAGCAAATAACAGAAGTAGAAAAGTTTTACTCCACCTATTCCTATTAAAACCTCATTCACTGAAAAATAATAACTCCCCTGCGTTATAGATCCTGAAAGGTCTTGCATTAATAAATACTGCAGAAAATCAGTGCAATGAGTTCAATGCAATACCTCAGCTCCAGACGCCCCCCCCCCCCCCCCCCCCCCCCCCCCACAGACGCTCCGCTGCTCCTCTCCCAGATTGTAGCTGACCGCAGACAGGAGGCCGGCTTGGTTTGTCTTTATGACCGAAATTGCTGAAAACAACTCGTGAAGTTTGACCCGCTAGAAGAGCGAGGTGCGCGGGAACGCTGGGACCCTTTTTCCACCTGGATCTCCGCTCTTTTTGGCCCTCATGTCCCTCCGTCGTCGGACTAAACTCGCCCCCACTTCCTCGCCGCCTCGGCCGTATCTAGACCCACAGCGTGTAGAACAGACCATGCTTCAATATTAAGCATAAATCAAAAAAGTCTGCGTCAAGCTCACTGCAACACACTGCTGTAAGAGTATAACCAGGAAGAGAGGTAGGAGGGCAAAATAGGTTTAGCGCCACCGCAGCACGGGAGGAGAATTACGCCCAGGAGCAAATGGATAAAAATAGACCGGAGGAAAGAAAAACATGAATCGATTCTCTTGCGGACGTATCGATGCATCGGATCGTCGGCTGTTGGATCAATACATCAATACAAAATTGTTATTTACACCCCTAATCAGCGGGTAGAAAGTAGTTAGAATCTATGTTGAAGTGAGAAAGTCCTCCTGAAAACATGGTCTGTGCAGTCAGTTCATCCAGATTACCATCCTGCCTTCAAAGATTATTTCTCTGTGGGAGCCGCTCAGACCCCCACATACCGGCGCTGCGCTGTCACTGGGAATCCCCAGCAGCAGCTGCCTCAGGCCCGCTCGCCTCTCCAGGGTTTTCCCCTCCTGTTGGTGGCGGCTGGAAGTAGATGTTAGCGTTTTTCAGGTCTGTGCTACAAACTGCAGGCAGCAGGATAATAAAAGCCAACATATTCTGCCGGCAGGTTTCTACATTTGAAGTTAATTTAGGCGTTAATAAACTGTTTCAGAGGAGTGATCATAGCGCTCTGCATCAGCAGTGCTGCGTCTGACTCCCTGCCAGCTCCCAGATCAGCTTCTCTGATTGGTTGATGTGGCGCATCCAGCAGCTGCTGCGTTTGCAGCATGTCGCGTGTGTCGGATGCTCAGGAGCTCACGACACGATGTAAACCAGCTGCTTCTGCTGCTTTAGGTGTGAACGTAGCATTAGAGCCCGTGTTGCCAGACGAGGCTGATGTAGTCCTCTGTGCTCCCAGGTAGACCTCCTGGACCATGTCTCAGCATTTCCACCTGAACACTCCTCTGCTGGAGAGCGTCAGCATGTCGAAGCGGGTGGGGACCACCGTCTATTTGAAGATGGAGAACTGCCAGCCCTCTGGATCCTTCAAGATCAGGGGGATAGGACACCTGTGCCAGCAGGTGGGGCTGCTGAACATCTGTCCTGGACCTCCTCCCCCATGTAAGATGTTTACTGACTGATGTGTTCTCTCAGCTTGCAGGACAGAGCAGAGGAATCGTTTGTTCTTCAGGTAACATCTGGATCAGGAACCAGCCTGGGGTTGTCCTGCTCTGGTACTGATGGGCTGTTTTCTCCAGGAGGGAATGCTGGTATGGCTGCAGCCTATGTGGCCAGAAGAATGGGGCTTCCAGCCACTGTGGTGGTTCCCTCCTCCACCCCTCAGCTGGTGGTCCAGAGGCTCCAGGACCAAGGAGCTGCTGTCAGGATTGTAGGGAAGGTAAGACCTGCTTTTCTTAGAAGGCAGCTAGACCCCCTCTACCGCCATACTGCACAGCCTCAGGCTCCGTCCTCTGCAGAGAAGTTCCAAGGAGCATGCTGAGAGCATCCTAAAGCCAGAGAGGAACCCTGCCTGACTCATAGCCTGGCCAGAAGTTCTCCTCCTCAGTTTCCAGCTTCCATCAATGCTGGTCCCCATCAACCAGGACAACCAAGAAAGACCTCCAGGCAACAGCAGCTGCTGCTGGAAGCTACATATCCTGTAAAATGCTGAACCTGGACGCTTTGTTCTCAGCCTCCCTCTGAAGATCAGAATGTCTGTCAGATACTCCTGTCGCTCCTGATAATCCTTCGTTTGGCTTTTTTCCTTGGCTCTACTTCATTCAGAATAGTCAGGATATCATCCTGAGCTATCTCTATAGTTCTGCTGCTATAGGCTTAAACTGCTGGAGGACATAGGGACCCCTTTTTCATCATTCTGCTTCATTCTATCTCTATTCTCCCACTCTGCAGAATCTGTTAGTTCAATCTCTAACGTTCTGCTCTCTCTGCTTTTTCTCATAGTAGCTTCATCTGGTCTGTTCCTGTTTGGCTGTGACTCCATCCTGGAGAGAAATATCAGCTGTGCTGCTGCCATCAACACCTTTGTTTCTAGATGTTGGAGCTTGGCCTGTTTTCCAGTGTAGTCCTGTTTCTCTGACTGTGACTAACTGGATGTGCTCTCTTCATCCTCTGACATGGGAGCTGGCTCGGAGCTCGTCTGCCTGGCTGTGTGTTTCCTGGACGGGGCCGCCTGTGGAGCTGGTTGACAGTTGCCTTTTGTATCTATGCTTCTTTTTCTATGTCTGCTTCTGTCTCCTTGAACCCCAGTGGGCCTCAGCAGATGGCCGCTCACACTGAGCCTGGTTCTGCTGGAGGTTTCTTCCTGTTCAAAGGGAGTTTTTCCTCTCCACTGTCGCTACAAGCATGCTTAGTGTGAGGGATTGCTGAAGAGTCAATGAGTCGATGCAATCAGCTGGTTTTCCTTAGATAGAAAACTTTAAAATAATCTGACTGGATGATCTGGTTGATCTGGATCTATAAAGTGACCTGAACCGGTTCAGACTGGTTCCAGGTGATCAGACCAACAGACTACCCTGTGGTAGAAGGTGGTGTTTCATGTGGACCTTCTCCATCCACCACCTAGATGGGGTCAGGGAGGTACTGCCTCCTCCTGGTTGGAGTTGATGATGGAGCTCCGTAGGGTTGGATGATTCCAGCTGCTTGGAGGCCAAACAGAGAGAGATGTTTATGGATCAGACTTCTGGAGAAACTTTGCTGTTATTGTTGACCTCCAGGTCTGGGACGACGCTAATGCAGAAGCTCTGAGACTGGCAGAGACAGAAGGCCTGACCTTGGTTCCTCCGTTTGATCACCCTCTGCTGTGGTAGGAGCTCCTCTGTTCAGAGGATCATCATGTTTGCAGCCTGTGAGGAGCAGAACATCCCAGGATTTCTCTGAATCTTCCAGGCAGGGCCACGCCTCCTTGGTGGCCGAGGCTGCAGCCGCTCTGGGCCCCGACAGGAAGCCCGGCGCCATCCTGCTCTCCGTGGGAGGGGGGGGACTCCTCTGTGGCGTCGTCCACGGTCTGAGGGACGTTGGCTGGATGGATGTGCCCATCATCGCCATGGAAACAGTGGGAGCCGACTGTTTCAACACTGCAATAAAGGCGGGGAAGGTGGTGACGTTGGAGGACATCACCAGGTTGGTGCTTTAGGGTTTCTGAAGTTCCGGTCCAGAGGAGGTCGGGTTTCCTGCTCAAACAGAGAACACATGTTCTGGTTCCGGTTCTGATTCCTACCAGAAGGTTCTGCTAGAACAAACCAGAACCAAGTCTTCAGTGGGTTGATCCACCCGCCTTCATTGACCAGGAGGGACTCCCAGAGTTCTAGATGTAGAACAGAATAGAATTCAACTCTATTGTAATTAGAAAGCAACAAAATTCCCTCTCTGCATTTAACCCATCCCCTTAGAGAGCAATGGGGTGGCAGTCTGTGGCTCTGGATTCATAGCTCTATGCTCTAACCACTTGGCTGCCGCTCCTCCTGTTTTTCTAGACAAACGTTCAGGTTTTAGGAATCAGAGGAAATCCTCTGGAAAGCTTCCTCCTCAGGGAACTTCTGTAGTTCTGCAGAACCCCCCAGGACCCCCCCGAGTTCAGCAGCCTGCATAGCCGACTGGCAGTTTCAGGATAAACCAGGTCCTGATGGACGGTTGCTGATGAAGATCTGATCTCTGGTCAGATTCATGTGGATCAGATGAGGGGAAGGTTCTGATTGGCTGCAGATAAGGATTAAAATGCCCAACAATCAATCTTTTAATTCTGTTTTTCATTCATTGATTAGAAATAAATATTTAAGCAGCTTTGAAACCAGCTGAAGCGAAAGACACTAAGTGTTTGTATTTTATTTATTTAGCGTTTTTATCCAAAGTGACTTATAAAGCAGGCGTTAGCATGAAGCGGGGGTTCAGACCCAGGGCCTCCTCCACTAAAAGCTAGCCGCACTTTACATGAGAAACACTTAATATTTCAGGGTTTCTGAGTCTGAATGCTCCAGTAAGGGATTGATGATGATGTCATTCATGACTATCCTGACCGATGCGTCCGCAGTGAAGCCAAGTGTCTGGGAGCGAAGACGGTCTGCCAGGCGGCCTTCGACTTCAGCCAGAGCGGCGAGCTGAACATCATCTCAGACCTGGTGAGCGACCAGGAGGCGCTGAAGGCCGTCTGCACCTTCCTGGGTGGGTGACCTCCTCCTGCAGACGTCTGCCGTGCCCCCCCCCCCGCTCTGAAACACGCTCTGCTGCTTGTCTTGCAGATGAGGAGCGCGTTCTGGTGGAGATGGCATGTGGAGCAGCGTTGGCGGCCGTCTACAGTGGACTGATAGCCAGACTGCAGAACCAAGGCAGATAATCCTTCCTCCTGTTTGGATCAAACTGTTGGTCCTGAAGGGCCTGAATACTTTCTGCTCATTACAGCCATTATTTAATGAAACCTCTTCAGACGTTGATTCCTGCTGCAGGAAGGTGTAGATCTAGAGCAGCCGGAGCTTTGGCCACATCTGAGACTCTTGTCTGTGTTTCAGGTGGTCTGCCGACTCCCCTGGGCCCCCTGCTGGTGGTGGTGTGCGGCGGCAGCGGCATCAACATGGAGCAGCTGGACAGCCTGAGGCAGAAGCTGCTGAGCTGAACCAGTGGATACTGGGACCAGTTCAAAGCTGGAAACTAGAAGCTCTGAATGACGGTGTGATTTACTTTAGCTGGGAGTTTAATGGAGGCCGTGGAGACGCTTGATGATGATGATGTTGATGATGATGATGTTGATGATGATGATGATGATGATGATGATGATGATGATGATGATGATGAGATGGACCTGGCCAAACCTGAAATCTCTGCCTTGGATCAGAACCTTCTTCCTGCTTCATGTGATTAAGACCTGAATTAAAGCAAAGTAGAAATAAAGAATGAGAAGAGTCTGGGCTGGATGAGCTTCGCTGGTGAACTTTGACCCCTCAGGATCAGATGCTTCTGTAGCTGCACCGAGCATCGTCATCATCAGCACATGGACTCTGTAGAAGATGAAGATAGTTGAGAATCTGAGCTCAATTTCTCCTTCTGTGGATGTTTGAGTGTATCGCCATGGAAACAGTGTAGAAAATTGTGCTTAAGGGGCCGAATGTGTTTCTGTTGGGGCTGATAAACATGGAGGCTCAGAGCGAAGCTTAGAGCCGCAGCAGAATCAACAGAATCAACTAATCAACTTAATAAAGAAAATTAGACGTATCATCAAAAAATTTGTTCTTTATTATTTGTTTCTGTGCAGATCTGAAAACTTCTAGATTTATTAAAGATTCTATGACCTGGTTTTATTTCCACTCATCTTGCCATCATCGTCTGATGACCTCAAGGGACACAACGATCCTTCAGGTCCACGTTCACAGACCTACAGTCTCCACCTTTATTGGAGAGTCTTTATGAGACCGGCCGACTTTACCAGACTGCCTTCATTGGACCCAGAGTCTTCATCGCAACTTCTTTATCAGACCTTCTTTATCAGATCTTCTTCATCGAACCGTTTTCATCAGACCTTCATTTGACCATCCTCATCAGACCGTTTTTAGTAGACCGTTTTCATCGGACCCACAATCTTTAGCAGACCGTCTTCATCGGAACGCCTTTATTGGACCGCCTTTGTTGGACCTCCTTTATAGGACGGTCTTCGTTGGACTGTCTTCAATGGAACAACTTTACTGGACCGTCTTCATAGGATTGTCTTTATCGGACTGTCTTCATCTGACGATCTTTATCGGCCCATCTTCTTCGGACAGACTTTACTGGACCGTCTTCATTGGACCGTCTTTAGCGGACCGTGTTCATTGGACCACCTTTATCGGACCTTCCTCTTTGGACTGTCTTCATTGGAACGGCTTTACTGGACCGTCTTCATCTGACCTTCTTTATCGGACAGTCTTTACGGGACCGTCTTCATCGGACAGTCTTAGTCGGACCGTCTTCTTTGGACAGACTTTACTTGACTGTCTTCTTCGGACAGACTTTACTGGATCGTCTTCATTGGACCGTCTTTATCGGACCGTCTTCTTCGGACAGACTTTACTGGACCGTCTTCATCGGACCGTCCTTATCGGATCTTTTTCTTCGGACAGACTTTACTGGACCGTCTTCATCGGACTGTCTTCTTCGGACAGACTTTACTGGACCGTCTGCATTGGACCGTCTTCACCGGACCGTCTTCATCTGACCGTCTTCATCGGGCCGACTTTACTGGACCGTCTTCATCGGACCGTCTTCATTGGACCACCTTTATCGGTCAAGGGATGGTTTCTTAAGCAGAGGTTTAATTCCAGCAACCTTAAAAGCCTTTGGTACATATCCCTGTAACAGAGATAGATTAATCACATCTAAAATGGAGGAGGAGATCAAAGGGAATACCTCCTTAAATAACCAGGTTGGAACTGGATCTAACATCCAAGTTGAAGGCTTAGATGAAGACAATAATTATGCTAACTCAGAAAGTTCAACTGGATCAAAGCAGTCTAAACCCGGTTCAGATTCCATGACTACCTCAGATGCTGCCCCACCCTCCAGAGACAAACCAATCGCGGATAGAGGAGTGCTAATGATCTGATTTTTAATAAGATCAATCTTATTTATAAAGAATCCCATAAAATCATTCCTGCCAGGAGCAGGTGGATGTTGGGATCCTGAGGCTTGCCCACCAGTGGGCGCCGAGGATCCCTTCCTGGGGATTTTTCTGTTACTGTTTGGGATCTGGGGTTTGTTTTCTGTCTACGTTTCTCCACCAGAGGGCGTACTGGATCTCCTGAGGCTGGAGCTGACTTCACCAGCTGTTCTCCATCTGCTCATCAGGAGACCAGTATTTAAGTGGGCTGAGGACCACACTCCTGTGCCAGAGTGTTAGTTAGTCACGGTATAGCAAACCCTGAGCCAACCAGCCTGTCTGATTCTATTACTCCCCTGAAACCAGAACCTGAACTTAACCAGTTTTTGTCTTCTCCACTTCTTAGGAAGAAATCTGACTGAACCCTACCCTGGAGAACCAAGCCTCTGCCCTCAGCCTGACGTCCGCCTCTGAACCCTCCTGGTTCCCTCCTGCTACCAACTCAGCTCAAGCCTCAGCCTTCAGCCTGCCGTCTGTCTCTAACCCTCCTGGTTCCCCCCTTCGGCCTGCTCACGTAAAGCCTCAGCCTTCAGCCTGCCGTCTGCAACTGAACCCACATCTGGAGATCATCAAGCCTCAGCCAAGCCCAACCTCCTTCAAGCACTCAGTCTGTCGCCAACCTCTGGACCCTCCTTGGATTATTCCCCCTCGGCTGCTCTGCTCATCTCCAGGTCAGCAATCCAGCCGAGACCAGCCCTGGACCTGAATACATCCTGACCTGCTTTGTTCTACCATAAATAAAATACTGAACTTTTTCCCTGCCTCCTGAGTGTGTTCTGCATATGGGCTAGAATCTTCACCCATCATGACAGTGGAATGGACGGTTCAACAGAGCTATGGCTCTGGGTGAGTTTGGCAACTGTATTAAAAAGAAATCTAGGATTATTCTTATTCTCCTCTATTAATGAGGAGAAGTATGCTGCTCTTGCTTTACAAAGGGTCCTCTTATACAGCAGTAAACTATTTTTCCAGACTAGGAAGGACTCCCGCAGGCCTGTGGAGCGATATTTTCTCTCCAGTTTCCTAGCATTTTGCTTCAAAGTACGCAGCTCTGCATTAAACCAAGGAGCAAGCTTTCTATTTTTAATGGTTTTCATTTTCAAAGGAGCTGCGTTGTCTAAGGCAGTACGCAGAGAACTAGCAACCCCATCAACAAAATCATCAACCTGTGAAGGGGAATAAGCTAAGCTTTTGCACTCTGCAGCACTGCTTCATAAATCCAGAGCTATATCATCATCACAGACATCTCAGCCTCTCCCCATTTTAAGCTGCTTTTATACTCTCTTTATCGCACTCTGTAGATGCACGTGCATGACTGGATGTTCTGTCGAAATCTTACTGAAATGTGTGCTGGCCAAGGCCAGAGTTGGCTCTGACACTCAAACAGGAAAAAGATGTTTCCTGTTTTTGCCAATATCTCTTGGCTTATAACCTGAGTATGTGCAAATCAGCAATTAGGATTCTTGTTTTTGTTGAGATCCGTCCGTGACCTCCAGCATGTATTACTAATTATGGAAACAGAAGAGGCCTTTTTACTAAGCACCAAACAAGGCTATATACCAACAGTACAATTGCTTCTGCAAACTCAAACCTACTGAGCATCTTTGGAGGGAGCTGAAACAGCCGCCTGAGACTCCTGGATGAGGAGTGGAGCAGAGGTCTGACTGACAGAGCAGCTGTTCCCAAACTATTAGCAACCAACCAAAGCTCCCGTCGTCATGGCTCCCATTATAGATTGGCCCACCTAGAACTGGACTGGAATACAGTTAAAGCATCAGCAAAGGGATCATGAGGATTTTCAAGACTCAGATCAGTCAAGAGATCACATCTACCTCACATATAACTCACACCTACCTCACATCTACCTTACGTCTACCTCACACCTACCTCATATCTTCTTCACACCTATCTCACATCTACCTCACACCTACCTCACATCTACCTCACACTTACGTCACATCTACCTCACACCTACCTCACAGCTAACTCACACCTACCTCACATCTACCTCACATCTACCTCAGGTCTACCTCACACCTACCTCACAGCTAACTCACACCTACCTCACACCTACCTCACACCTACCTCAGGTCTACCTCACACCTACCTCACAGCTAACTCACACCTACCTCACACCTACCTCACATCTACCTCAGGTCTACCTCACACCTACCTCACAGCTAACTCACACCTACCTCACACCTACCTCACACCTACCTCAGGTCTACCTCACACCTACCTCACAGCTAACTCACACCTACCTCACACCTACCTCACATCTACCTCACACCTACCTCACACCTACCTCAGGTCTACCTCACACTTAACTCACATCTACCTCACATCTACCTCACACCTACCTCACACCTACCTCAGGTCTACCTCACACCTACCTCACACCTACCTCAGGTCTACCTCACACTTAACTCACATCTACCTCACATCTAACTCACTCCTACCGCAGGTCTACCTCACACCTACCTCGATCTACCTCACACCTACCTCACACCTACCTCAGGTCTACCTCACACTTAACTCACATCTACCTCACATCTAACTCACACCTACCGCAGGTCTACCTCACACCTACCTCACATCTACCTCACATCTACCTCACACCTACCTCACATCTACCTCACACTTACCTCACATCTACCTCACACCTACCTCAGGTCTACCTCACACCTACCTCACATCTACCTCACACCTACCTCAGGTCTACCTCACACCTACCTCACATCTACCTCACACCTACCTCAGGTCTACCTCACACCTACCTCACATCTACCTCACACCTACCTCAGGTCTACCTCACATCTACCTCACATCTAACTCACACCTACCGCAGGTCTACCTCACACCTACCTCACATCTACCTCACATCTACCTCACACCTACCTCAGGTCTACCTCACACCTACCTCACATCTACCTCACACCTACCTCAGGTCTACCTCACACCTACCTCACATCTACCTCACACCTACCTCAGGTCTACCTCACACCTACCTCACACTTACCTCACATCTACCTCACACCTACCTCAGGTCTACCTCACACCTACCTCACATCTACCTCACACCTACCTCACATCTACCTCACACCTACCTCACAGCTAACTCACACCTACCGCAGGTCTACCTCACATCTACCTCACATCTACCTCACACTTACCTCACATCTACCTCACACCTACCTCACATCTACCTCACACCTACCTCAGGTCTACCTCACACCTACCTCACATCTACCTCACAGCTAACTCACACCTACCGCAGGTCTACCTCACACCTACCTCACATCTACCTCACACCTACCTAAGGTCTACCTCACACATACCTCACATTTACCTCACATCTACCTCACACCTACCTCAGGTCTACCTCACACCTACCTCAGGTCTACCTCACACCTACCTCACACCTACCTCACATCTACCTCACACCTACCTCAGGTCTACCTCACACCTACCTCAGGTCTACCTCACACCTACCTCACACCTACCTCACATCTACCTCACACCTACCTCACAGCTAACTCACACCTACCGCAGGTCTACCTCACATCTACCTCACACCTATCTCACATCTACCTCACACTTACCTCACATCTACCTCACACCTACCTCACATCTACCTCACACCTACCTCAGGTCTACCTCACACCTACCTCACATCTACCTCACAGCTAACTCACACCTACCGCAGGTCTACCTCACACCTACCTCACATCTACCTCACACCTACCTCAGGTCTACCTCACACCTACCTCACATTTACCTCACATCTACCTCACACCTACCTCAGGTCTACCTCACACCTACCTCAGGTCTACCTCACACCTACCTCACACCTACCTCACATCTACCTCACACCTACCTCAGGTCTACCTCACACCTACCTCAGGTCTACCTCACACCTACCTCACATCTACCTCACACCTACCTCAGGTCTACCTCACACCTACCTCACAGCTTCCGAGCAGCAGCAGCCATGATGTGCCTCAGTGTCCAGCACCACAGACAGTGCTGTCTGTTTAAAGCCGTAGACCATTTGCATGCTACAACTCAGAAGGATATCTTCCTCTATAAAGCATCTTAAAATGAAGCATAGAAAATTACTTCTTATTAAATATATTTACTGGTTAACAAAATCGTATTTATTTACTAAAGTTAGTTTGTATTTTTTTTTTTTTACGTCTTCATTAAGTGAGGAATAAATGGAACATGTAATCATCGGACCTCCATCCTTCGTCTTTAACATCCCTGGTGGTTCCAGTATCCCGTTTTGGGAATCCCTGTCTTACAGGATTCATGGCAGTGATTGACTCTAAAGGCCGGACAACTAAATATTAGGTTAAAGAAAGTATAATTTCAGTCAGGGCCTGTTTGTGACATTATCTTCTTATTCTCTTAAAAGACTTGTTGAAAATCTGACTTTTATCTGTTCTTTTTCAACTAATTTTGATAGATTATTACTTTAGTCAGATTCAGTATTTCTGTGACCATTGTGGATTCTTCTGTCATTAAACAGAATTTGGGGATCAACCAGGTAGAACTGAGTTTTCTAATTTCTCTCCTCCTCATGTTTTGAAGGAAGTGCCACACTAGTGTTTAAAACTAAATGTGGGGTTTTTATGTTTTAGGAACAGAAAGCGTTTTTCACACCGAGTCAGAAGGCCTCTAATTTCCCGCTCATGGATTCTGGAGCTCTGCTGTCCATGGACTCCTCAGCCCTGCGCTTCATGACCAGCTGTAGCTTCATCTCTTGTTACCTTGGGAACAGAGACAGCTGATCATTTGGCGTCTGGAACTGGACCGATGTGTGATGCTGCCTGTTTGGGTATTTTATGTTTCTTTTGCTGCCGTCTTTGCCAGCTCACTGGAAAAGATCTTTAAATCTAACTCATTAATTTCCCTACATGCTGCCCTGTCCTCTCTGAGCGGATGGGTTCCTTCCTCCTCTGGATCAGCTGGGAGACGGAGCAGCTGGTGGATGAAGCCACCTGTTTCTATGGCAACAGGAAGGCAGGGAGGCGAGTGGCAGCTATTAATAGGAGGAAGTCAGCAGGAGCGGATGGAGAAGACGGTGTTTACCTGCACGCATTGTTATCACCATGGTGATAACAGGTTGTTAGAAAATGAAAATCCCAAAATGAGTTTAGGTTTTTAGCAGCAGAGAAGCAGCAGGATGAGGAGAGAAGAAGCTCAGCAGCCATTTTATTTCAAGCCAAGAAATGACAAAAGGATGCAGGAAAATAAAAGGCAGTTGGCAGTTTAATCACCTTAATGTTTTTTTTTTTGTCTCCATTTTAATGTTTTTGTTTTCTTAATGTTTTCATAATTTTAATGAAGATGAGATCTGAAGTCACTAATAAATGTTTTCTTTCTAAAATAACATTTCTGATCTATATTAAAATATTTAGCTGCTCTAATCTTTGGCTCTGAGTCACATGTTTAATAAAGTTATTGTTATAAAATGAAGTTAATATCAATACATTTTTGTGATTGTATTAATTGTGATTGTATAAATCATTGACTGTTTTAAATGAATTAAGATGAACCTTAATTGTTTCTGGTGATAAAATCATCTTTCTGCGGATTAAAAGTGTTCATCAAATAAAATCAGAGAATCTTAAACCGGACCGTACCATCAGCCGCCCCCCCGCCCCGGCCACAGTGGACCGCTCCATCCCTTCTGTTCCGCCCTCTGGATGAAGCCAAACAGACCATGATGGCGATGGATGGTAAGTAGGTCTCTGCTCTCCGCTTTCATTGGGTCCATTTGGAAGCGGTTCTGGTTCCAGTGGAACCTGGAGGCTTAGAGCCTTATTGTCCAGGACGCTGACACGTGGTTCCGGTTCCGGTCAGAGGATCTGTCCTGGTTGTGAAATGCGCTGATTTTCCGTCCGGGCTGTTAGTAACGGTGGTGCTGAAAGGACAGCTCCTGCGGTTCGAAACTCAGAGAAGTTAAAGTGATTGAAAGGGGGCGGAGCTTCCTGCTGCCCTCTGCTCCTCGGTTCTTACGCAACCTGCCCGGTTCCGATCGGTTCCGAAGGTTCTGCTGGGATTGGACTCTAACGCTGTGCTCATTTTCTCTGGACCTCCAGGAATCTTTCCTCTATCTTCAGAACCATCTCGGTTCGGTTTGTGTTTCACTCAGAACTGCAGACATGTGGGTCCAGTTCGGATTGTCCAGGTGCGGAGGAGGATCAGTCTGATGTTAGAATCTCTGGTGGAGAAATTTAAACAACTTTAACTATTCAGCAGTAAATCGGTTTTATTTTCTTTACAGGGAAAACAAATCAGAACATCTCAGCAGGTTCTGTTTTTAAAGGATCCAGATCAGCCCAGACACAGAGCAGTGTGGAACCAGGTCATCCTTAATGGGGGAAGAGGCTGGTTTTCCCAGCATGCCTCTGGGTTGGTCTCTTTTTGAGCAGGAGTTTAAGTTTTTCTTTTCTGATCATGTCAGTCCAAAAAAAGTTAAAATAATCCACTGGACTTTGTTTCCAAGCCTAAAGACGTTTCTCTTCCATCCATGAAGCTTTTTTAATTCAAAATGTCAGAAATAGCGTTTAGTTCCAGGTTTTATAGAGTGGACCAAACAAAGTCTTGTTTTGGCTCAGATTGAGAGCGAAGTGCTCTGTTAGGAACATCAGGAACAATCAGATCTCTGATATCAGATGGAGCTTGGCCATTTAAGGCTTTATATGTGAGAAGGAGGATTTTAAATTCTATTCTGGATTTAACAGGAAGCCAATGAAGAGAAGCCAGGAGATATGATCTCTCTTTTTCATTTTCATCAGAACTCTGGCTGCAGCATTTTGGATCAGCTGAAGGCTTTTAACTACAGTTTGTGGACTTCCTGATAGTAAAGAATTACAATAGTCCAGCCTTGAAGTAACAAATGCATGGACTAGTTTCTCAGCATCACCCCTGGACAGGAGATTGCTCATTTCTGATCATTATGTTCCAAACAGAGCACTTTGCTCTCAATCTGCAGGTTTACTAGTGGTTCCTAGAATTTCATAGGAACCCCTTTTTCATCATTCTGCTTCATTCTATCTCTATTCTCCCACTCTGCAGAATCTGTTAGTTCAATCTCTAACGTTCTGCTCTCTCTGCTTTTTCTCATAGTAGCTTCATCTGGTCTGTTCCTGTTTGGCTTTGACTCCATCCTGGAGAGAAATATCAGCTGTGCTGCTGCCATCAACACCTTTGTTTCTAGATGTTGGAGCTTGGCCTGTTTTCCAGTGTAGTCCTGTTTCTCTGACTGTGACTAACTGGATGTGCTCTCTTCATCCTCTGACATGGGAGCTGGCTCGGAGCTCGTCTGCCTGGCTGTGTGTTTCCTGGACGGGGCCGCCTGTGGAGCTGGTTGACAGTTGCCTTTTGTATCTATGCTTCTTTTTCTATGTCTGCTTCTGTCTCCTTGAACCCCAGTGGGCCTCAGCAGATGGCCGCTCACACTGAGCCTGGTTCTGCTGGAGGTTTCTTCCTGTTCAAAGGGGGTTTTTCCTCTCCACTGTCGCTACAAGCATGCTTAGTGTGAGGGATTGCTGAAGAGTCAATGAGTCGATGCAATCAGCTGGTTTTCCTTACATAGAAAACTTTGAATCAATCTGACTGGATGGTCTGGTTGATCTGGATCTATAAAGTGACCTGAGATGACCTGAGATGTACTGGTACCCGTCGTCTCATGTCCTCTCAGAGAGGACACTGTACCGATCTTCTCATGTCCTCTCAGGGAGGACGCTGGTACTGATTGCTCATGTCCTCTGAGGGTGGACGCTGGTGCCGATCGTCTTGTGTCCTCTCACGAAGGACGTTGGTACCGATTGTCTCGTGTCGTCTCACGGAGGACGCCGGTACCGATAATCTCGTGTCCTGTCAGGAAGGGCGCTGGTACTGATCGTCTCGTGTCCTCTCAGGAAGGACCTTGGTACCGATCGACTCATGTTCTCTCAGGGAGGCTCCTCAGGTTCTCCTCTCGGCGCCATCCTGTCCCCGTCCACTGTTCTAATGTTCAGTCTGTGTTCTGTTCGTGTTCTGTCTGGTGTCCTCCACCACATTCAGACTGCCCTGTCTTTCCAGGTGGGGAGCGTCACTGTGGACTTCATGAGCTGATCTGCATCAGGAAAGGTTAGTCCACTCCTGCACCGCACCTCCATCACATGTCCTCTCCTGTCCTGTCTTTCTTTTCCTGATGACATTACTGTCCAGTGTCTTTGATTCTTATCGGTAGGAGTTTCTCAATGTTGATAACATTTGAAGCTCCCATAAAATGTCACCCTGTTCCATCGATAGGACGTCACAGTGTTCCATCACTAGAACGTCACCTTGTTCCATCAGTAGAATGTCACCATGTTCCATCAATAGAACGTCACCTGTTTCCATCAGTAGAGCGTCACCTTGTTCCATCATTAGAAAGTCACAGTGTTCCATCAATAAAACGGCACCTTGTTCTGTCAATAGAGCGCCGCCTTGTTCCATTAGTAGAACGTCACATTGTTCAATCAGTAGAACGGCAACAACGCTGACATGTTCCATCAGTAGAGCGTCACCTTGTCCATCAGTACAACGGCACCTTGTTCCATCAATAAAACGCCTCCATGTTTCATCAGTAGAACATTACATTGTTCCATCAGTAGAACAGCACCATGTTCCATCAATAGAATGCCGCTGTGTTCCATTGATAGAACTTTACCTTGTTCCATCAGTTGAAAATCACAGTGTTCCATCAATAAAACAGCACCTTGTTCCATCAGTAGAATGGCACCTTGTTCTATCAAGAGAACACCACCATAATGCATCAGTAGAACGTCACCTTATTCCATCAGTAGAACGTCACTGTGTTTTATCGATAGAACGGCACCTTGTTCCATTAATAGAACTTCAGTGTTCCATCAATAGAACGGTACCTTGTGTCATAAATAGAAGGCCGCCATGTTCCATCAGTAGAACGTCACCGTGTTTTATCGAGAGAAGGGCACCTTGTTCCATTAATAGAACTTCACAGTGTTCCATCGATAGAACGGCACCTTGTGTCATAAATAGAAGGCCGCCATGTTCCATCAGTAGAACGTCACCGTGTTCCATCTTGTTCCATCAAGTCACCTTGTTCCATCAATAGAGCTTCACAGTGTTCCATCGATAGAACGGCACCTTGTGTCATAAATAGAAGGCCACAATGTTCCATCAGTAGAACGTCACCATGTTCCATCTTGTTCCATAAAGTCACCTTGTTCCATCAATAGAACGTCACCGTGTTTTATCGATAGAAGGGCACCTTGTGTCATAAATAGAAGGCCACAATGTTCCATCAGTAGAACGTCACCATGTTCCATCTTGTTCCATAAAGTCACCTTGTTCCATCAGTAGAACGTCACCGTGTTTTATCGATAGAAGGGCACCTTGTGTCATAAATAGAAGGCCGCCATGTTCCATCAGTAGAACGTCACCATGTTCCATCTTGTTCCATCAAGTCACCTTGTTCCATCAATAGAATGTCACCTTGTTCCATCAGTAGAACGTCACCGTGTTCTATCATTAGAATGGCACTTTGTCCCATCAATAGAGCTTCACAGTGTTCCATCGATAGAACGACACCTTGTGTCATAAATAGAAGGCCGCCATGTTCCATCAGTAGAACGTCACCATGTTCCATCTTGTTCCATCAAGTCACCTTGTTCCATCAATAGAATGTCACCTTGTTCCATCAGTAGAACTTCACCGTGTTCTATCGATAGAAGGGCACCTTGTGTCATAAATAGAAGGCCGCCATGTTCCATCAGTAGAACGTCACCATGTTCCATCTTGTTCCATCAAGTCACCTTGTTCCATCAATAGAATGTCACCTTGTTCCATCAGTAAAACTTCACCGTGTTCTATCAATAGAATGGCACCTTGTTCCATCAATAGAACTTCACAGTGTTCCATCGATAGAACGGCACCTTGTGTCATAAATAGAAGGCCGCCATGTTCCATCAGTAGAACGTCACCATGTTCCATCTTGTTCCATCAAGTCACCTTGTTCTATCAATAGAATGTCACCTTGTTCCATCAGTAGAGCGTCGCCGTGTTCCATCAGTAGAACGTCACCGTGTTCTATCAATAGAATGGCACCTTGTTCCATCAATAGAACTTCAGTGTTCCATCGATAGAACGGCACCTTGTGTCATAAGTAGAAGGCCGCCATGTTCCATCAGTAGAACGTCACCATGTTCCATCTTGTTCCATCAAGTCACCTTGTTCCATCAATAGAATGTCACCTTGTTCCATCAGTAGAACTTCACCGTGTTCTATCATTAGAATGGCACCTTGTTCCATCAATAGAACTTCACAGTGTTCCATCGATAGAACGGCACCTTGTGTCATAAATAGAAGGCCGCCATGTTCCATCAGTAGAACGTCAGCATGTTCCATCTTGTTCCATCAAGTCACCTTGTTCCATCAATAGAATGTCACCTTGTTCCATCAGTAGAACTTCACCGTGTTCTATCAATAGAATGGCACCTTGTTCCATCCATAGAACTTCACAGTGTTCCATCGATAGAACGGCACCCTGTGTCATAAATAGAAGGCCGCCATGTTTCATCAGTAGAACGTCACCATGTTCCATCTTGTTCCATCAAGTCACCTTGTTCCATCAATAGAATGTCACCGTGTTTTATCGATAGAAGGGCACCTTGTGTCATAAATAGAACGCCGCCATGTTCCATCAGTAGAACGTCACCGTGTCTTATCGATAGAAGGGCACCTTGTGTCATAAATAGAAGGCCGCCATGTTCCATCAGTAGAACGTCACCATGTTCCATCTTGTTCCATCAAGTCACCTTGTTCCATCAATAGAATGTCACCTTGTTCCATCAGTAGAACTTCACCGTGTTCTATCAATAGAACGGCACCTTGTGTCATAAATAGAACGCCGCCATGTTCCATCAGTAGAACGTCACCGTGTTTTATCGATAGAAGGGCACCTTGTGTCATAAATAGAAGGCCGCCATGTTCCATCAGTAGAACGTCACCATGTTCCATCTTGTTCCATCAAGTCACCTTGTTCCATCAATAGAATGTCACCTTGTTCCATCAGGACGACTTCACCGTGTTCTATCAATAGAATGGCACCTTGTTCCATCAATAGAACTTCACAGTGTTCCATCGATAGAACGGCACCTTGTGTCAGAAATAGAAGGCCGCCATGTTCCATCAGTAGAACTTCAACATGTTCCATCTTGTTCCATCAAGTCACCTTGTTCCATCAGGAGAACTTCACTGTGTTCTATGAATAGAATGGCACCTTGTTCCATCAATAGAACTTCACAGTGTTCCATCGATAGACCGGCACCTTGTGTCATAAATAGAAGGCCACCATGTTCCATCAGTAGAACGTCACCATGTTCCATCTTGTTCCATCAAGTCACCTTGTTCCATTTAATAGAATGTCACCTTGTTCCATCAGTAAAACTTCACCGTGTTCTATCAATAGAATGGCACCTTGTTCCATCAATAGAACTTCACAGAGTTCCATCGATAGAATGGCACCTTGTGTCATAAATAGAAGGCCGCCATGTTCCATCAGTAGAACGTCACCATGTTCCATCTTGTTCCATCAAGTCACCTTGTTCTATCTATAGAATGTCACCTTGTTCCATCAGTAGAGCGTCGCCGTGTTCCATCAGTAGAACGTCAATGTGTTCTATCAATAGAATGGCACCTTGTTCCATCAATAGAACGTCAGTGTTCCATCGATAGAACGGCACCTTGTGTCATAAGTAGAAGGCCGCCATGTTCCATCAGTAGAACGTCACCATGTTCCATCTTGTTCCATCAAGTCACCTTGTTCCATCAATAGAATGTCACCTTGTTCCATCAGTAGAACTTCACCGTGTTCTATCATTAGAATGGCACCTTGTTCCATCAATAGAACTTCACAGTGTTCCATCGATAGAACGGCACCTTGTGTCATAAATAGAAGGCCGCCATGTTCCATCAGTAGAACGTCACCATGTTCCATTTTGTTCCATGAAGTCACCTTGTTCCATCAATAGAATGTCACCTTGTTCCATCAGTAGAACTTCACCGTGTTCTATCAATAGAATGGCTACTTGTTCCATCCATAGAACTTCACAGTGTTCCATCGATAGAACGGCACCCTGTGTCATAAATAGAAGGCCGCCATGTTCCATCAGTAGAACGTCACCATTTTCCATCTTGTTCCATCAAGTCACCTTGTTCCATCAATAGAACATCACCGTGTTTTATCGATAGAAGGGCACCTTGTGTCATAAATAGAACGCCGCCATGTTCCATCAGTAGAACGTCACCGTGTTTTATCGATAGAAGGGCACCTTGTGTCATAAATAGAACGCCGCCATGTTCCATCAGTAGAACGTCACCGTGTTTTATCGATAGAAGGGCACCTTGTGTCATAAATAGAAGGCCGCCATGTTCCATCAGTAGAACGTCACCATGTTCCATCTTGTTCCATCAAGTCACCTTGTTCCATCAATAGAACTTCAAAGTGTTCCATCGATAGAAGGGCACCTTGTGTCATAAATAGAAGGCCACCATGTTCCATCAGTAGAACGTCACCATGTTCCATCTTGTTCCATCAAGTCACCTTGTTCCATCAATAGAATGTCACCTTGTTCCATCAGTAAAACTTCACCGTGTTCTATCAATAGAATGGCACCTTGTTCCATCAATAGAACTTCACAGTGTTCCATCGATAGAACGGCACCTTGTGTCATAAATAGAAGGCCGCCATGTTCCATCAGTAGAACGTCACCATGTTCCGTCTTGTTCCATCAAGTCACCTTGTTCTATCAATAGAATGTCACCTTGTTCCATCAGTAGAGCGTCGCCGTGTTCCATCAGTAGAACGTCACCGTGTTCTATCAATAGAATGGCACCTTGTTCCATCAATAGAACTTCAGTGTTCCATCGATAGAACGGCACCTTGTGTCATAAGTAGAAGGCCGCCATGTTCCATCAGTAGAACGTCACCATGTTCCATCTTGTTCCATCAAGTCACCTTGTTCCATCAATAGAATGTCACCTTGTTCCATCAGTAGAACTTCACCGTGTTCTATCATTAGAATGGCACCTTGTTCCATCAATAGAACTTCACAGTGTTCCATCGATAGAACGGCACCTTGTGTCATAAATAGAAGGCCGCCATGTTCCATCAGTAGAACGTCAGCATGTTCCATCTTGTTCCATCAAGTCACCTTGTTCCATCAATAGAATGTCACCTTGTTCCATCAGTAGAACTTCACCGTGTTCTATCAATAGAATGGCACCTTGTTCCATCCATAGAACTTCAGTGTTCCATCGATAGAACGGCACCCTGTGTCATAAATAGAAGGCCGCCATGTTTCATCAGTAGAACGTCACCATGTTCCATCTTGTTCCATCAAGTCACCTTGTTCCATCAATAGAATGTCACCGTGTTTTATCGATAGAAGGGCACCTTGTGTCATAAATAGAACGCCGCCATGTTCCATCAGTAGAACGTCACCGTGTCTTATCGATAGAAGGGCACCTTGTGTCATAAATAGAAGGCCGCCATGTTCCATCAGTAGAACGTCACCATGTTCCATCTTGTTCCATCAAGTCACCTTGTTCCATCAATAGAACTTCAAAGTGTTCCATCGATAGAACGGCACCTTGTGTCATAAATAGAAGGCCGCCATGTTCCATCAGTAGAACGTCACCATGTTCCATCTTGTTCCATCAAGTCACCTTATTCCATCAATAGAATGTCACCTTGTTCCATCAGTAGAATGTCACCGTGTTCTATCAATAGAATGGCACCTTGTTCCATTAATAGAACTTCACAGTGTTCCATCGATAGAACGGCACCCTGTGTCATAAATAGAAGGCCGCCATGTTCCATCAGTAGAACGTCACCGTGTTTTATCGATAGAAGGGCACCTTGTGTCATAAATAGAACGCCGCCATGTTCCATCAGTAGAACGTCACCGTGTTTTATCGATAGAAGGGCACCTTGTGTCATAAATAGAAGGCCGCCATGTTCCATCAGTAGAACGTCACCATGTTCCATCTTGTTCCATCAAGTCACCTTGTTCCATCAATAGAACTTCACAGTGTTCCATCGATAGAACGGCACCTTGTGTCATAAATAGAAGGCCCCCATGTTCCATCAGTAGAACGTCACCATGTTCCATCTTGTTCCATCAAGTCACCTTGTTCCATCAATAGAATGTCACCTTGTTCCATCAGTAGAACTTCGCCGTGTTCTATCATTAGAATGGCACCTTGTTCCATCCATAGAACTTCACAGTGTTCCATCGATAGAACGGCACCTTGTGTCATAAATAGAAGGCCGCCATGTTCCATCAGTAGAACGTCAGCATGTTCCATCTTGTTCCATCAAGTCACCTTTTTCCATCAATAGAACGTCACCGTGTTTTATCGATAGAAGGGCACCTTGTGTCATAAATAGAACGCCGCCATGTTCCATCAGTAGAACGTCACCGTGTTTTATCGATAGAAGGGCACCTTGTGTCATAAATAGAACGCCGCCATGTTCCATCAGTAGAACGTCACCGTGTTTTATCGATAGAAGGGCACCTTGTGTCATAAATAGAACGCCGCCATGTTCCATCAGTAGAACGTCACCGTGTTCTATCAATAGAATGGCACCTTGTTCCATCAATAGAACTTCACAGAGTTCCATCGATAGAACGGCACCTTGTGTCATAAATAGAAGGCCGCCATGTTCCATCAGTAGAACGTCACCATGTTCCATCTTGTTCCATAAAGTCACCTTGTTCCATCAATAGAATGTCACCTTGTTCCATCAGTAGAGCGTCGCTGTGTTTCATCAGTAGAACGTCAACGTGTTCTATCAATAGAATGGCACCTTGTTCCATCAATAGAACTTCAGTGTTCCATCGATAGAACGGCACCTTGTGTCATAAATAGAAGGCCGCCATGTTTCATCAGTAGAACGTCAGCATGTTCCATCTTGTTCCATCAAGTCACCTTGTTCCATCAATAGAACTTCAGTGTTCCATCGATAGAACGGCACCTTGTGTCATAAGTAGAAGGCCGCAATGTTCCATCAGTAGAACGTCACCATGTTCTATCATTAGAATGGCACCTTGTTCCATCAATAGAACTTCACCGTGTTTTATCGATAGAACGGCACCTTGTGTCATAAATAGAACGCCGCCATGTTCCATCAGTAGAACGTCACCGTGTTTTATCGATAGAAGGGCACCTTGTGTCATAAGTAGAAGGCCGCAATGTTCCATCAGTAGAACGTCACCGTGTTCTATCAGTAGATGTCACGTTGTTCCATTAATAGAACGTCACTGTGTTCAATTCAATTCAGTTTATTTCTAAAGCCCAATTTATAACACATATCATCTCAATGCACTTTACAGTTCACCAGATCATCCATTGTTTAATCAATAGAATAGATGTGGGTTGTTTCAGGGTTAATTCAGATTCTTAAGAAGTTGTTAGAGGGTCTTTGGGAGTGTGACCTCACATAGACCAACAGGAGGGGAAAACCCTGGAGAGGCGAGCGGGCCTGAGGCAGCTGCTGCTGGGAATTCCCAGTGACAGCGCAGCGCCGGTATGTGGGGGTCTGAGCGGCTCCCACAGAGAAATAATCTTTGAAGGCAGGATGGTAATCTGGATGAACTGACTGCACAGACCATGTTTTCAGGAGGACTTTCTCACTTCAACATAGATTCTAACTACTTTCTACCCGCTGATCACAGCTAATATAGCAAAGCTGCTCTCTGGCATCTGGACTCACTTTACTGGACGGCTGGTATCAGGGTATTGATGGAGGGTCTCCTGCACATTGCTGGATACTGGTCCATCAGAATCCTGCCGGTGTGTGGTCTTGGTTCTGATGCATCGATCTAGACTGGAATGAATGGAGAAGGTTCAAATAACCTCTTGTTTTGCTAAAGTATGAACTACATGGGATGAAGCGCTCCATTTCTGGGCTGCTGGTTGGAAACAGCTGTAACTGATTGGAATGACAGTCTGCTCACTGCTACTCTTTAAATTCACCTAAATGACCCCATCAGAAACCAAGTAGGTCACTGCTAACACCAGGAACACCAAGGTGGCTCTTCTTGTTTTCCTTTTTTTTTGGAGTCCAGTAGGCTAACATGAATGGGGTATGAGCAGGGAGAGACATGCAGATTCAAACCCGGGTCAGCCGCGTCGAGGACTAAGGCCTCTGTACATGGGTGGTGTGGGATAACCACTGCGACACCGAAGCATGGCCGCTGTCCTCCTGATTTTGAGCAGATTCTACCTCCTGATTCTCTGCCTGAACCCTGTCAGTCAACTTTGGGCATGGGGGAACAGTCCACACCAATAATTTCCGCCTTTCTTCTCCTTTCAGCGGATTTCCTTCAGCTAACAGTAACTGGGTGAAGCTGGGTGTTCAGAGCGTTTTCACTTCGTGTTTTTCCTCGTATCTCCCGCTGCTCTCCAGCCCCTCCTCTCGGTGAAATATCATAGGATCTGTCGCTTGGGACATAATATTATTAGGGTCGCATCTCACTGCGTACAGGGTCGCTACGAGGATGAGAAGAGATACCGGATATGGCAAGCCGTTTTAACATACAGTCATTTCAACATTTTAACATTTTAACATAAATTCACAGCAGCACTCAGTGAATTTTAACCAGCAGCTACTCCATTATATGTATAAGTAAAAGTTAGGAGACAGGTTGGTTAAAACAATCAGAGATGCCACCGAAAAATCCGTTCTTTACACACAGACCTTTTTCAGCTGAAAAAGGCAGCAGATTGTGCATTTATGAGTTAATAAAGCTGGGCTTTTCAGAGGAGCATTACTCAGAGTTCCAGATCAAAATGAACACAGATCTGTTGTTTTCTTATTGAACAGAGAATCAGACTGCAGAACTTCTACATATCCTGAAAATGATTTTCTGTGGCATCATTATATTGGTAGACAGGTGCATAAATATGTTTTTAAGCAGAGCAGAGACACGATTAGGGACAGCTGCTGATTTCAAGGTGAAACTGATTTACTGGGATATGCAACATGCAATAAAATATGTCCCCAAGTTTACAAGAAAACATATGGAATGCTATAATAAAATTCAACATATAACAGCGAGACTCAGAAATAGCTGCAACCCAGAGAGAGCCAGACTCACAGGACGCAGACTTAAAATTAAACTATAAGAAACCTACAAGAATTTAAGCACAAATAATACAAACCAGTGTATAAATGATTTTTTAAATATAAGGTTTAATATATAAACTTTGGCTGTCAATGACATATGGGACAAATTTCTAAATTAGATTTAGCTGCTTGTGAAGGAGGATAATCACTGATGCATCTTAAAGTGACGCCATGCATGGATGGATGGATGGAAGTGAAGTTGTGTCCATTCTAGAGATGCAGGATATATTGATGTTGGCATCAATATCGGCTGTTATTCCTAATTTTTTATACATTAATGTTTTTGAGCCCTGTATAAATAATGCACTAAAGGCAGGCATCTGTCTAAAACTTTAAATACCACAAATGTATTGTAGTACTCTTATGTTCTCAACAACAGTAAAGCATTCAATAAATATATGTTTGAGCTCATTTTTGGAAAATACAAACCCTATTTGAGGCGTTCGTGTTGAGTAGCTGTACGTTCATCAGCCCCCACCCTTAGAGTGCCCCCACCAACTTTTTTTGCAAAGTTACGCCCTTGATCTCTGCCCTGTTTTCTGGGCCCTGACCTCGCTCTTGGTTTCTCCTCTGGATTGTCTCTGGATCTGGTATTGCCTAGCTCTGATTCTGGGTTGTCCCCTCCATCATTCTGCCTGTCTCTGACCCTGTGCTTTCCCCTGGACCGAGGTTTAACTGTCCTCCAAACCAACCTTGACTGATTCAGGAATCCTGTAAGGTTCACCGGTGATGTGACACGCCAACCGGCTTCCTCAGAAACTCTCAAAGTTTGTCCTCAGGGTTAGAAGATTAGTGAACCAGAATCCAACCCTGGAAACATTTTACTCTTTATCTGCCTATTCACTCAACGCTCTGATTTCCTTCTAAAAGTTCTGACTCAGGTGAATCCCTCCTGACCTGCTGCAGTTTATTCCTCCAAAAAACTGCTTAAACGTGTCATGTCGCTTCTGGGTCTTCTGTTTTCTGGTCATTATCATCTGAAAGTTGAAATGTCTGTGAAATGGTCTTCCTCTGTGCCAGTCCTAGATCAGGGCTCAGGGCTGTTTGTTACGTTGCAGGGAGAGCAGACTGGGACAATTTCTAAAAAAGCTTTAAATAGAAGGGGAACTTTACCAGGATAGGAACTCAGGAGGTTAGAAACTGGGATCTTATTGCAGAATATGCATTTGGTGGAAACCATGATAGGAAACATAATGGAAAACACAATGGAAACCAATGTGGAAACCATGCTGGAAACACGATGGAAAACACGATGGAAACACAATGGAAAACAAAATGGAAACATGATGGGAAACACAATGGAAACGACGATGACTGTGGAAACCACGCTGGAAACATGATGGAAACCACTGTGCAAACCTCTGTGGAAACCACGCTGGAAACACGATGGAAAACACGATGGAAACACGATGGAAAACACGATGGAAACACGATGGAAAACACGATGGAAACACGAGGGAAAACAAAATGGAAACATGATGGGAAACACAATGGAAACGACGATGGAAACCACTGTGGAAACCACGCTGGAAACATGATGGAAACCACTGTGCAAACCTCTGTGGAAACCACGCTGGAAACACGATGGAAAACACGATGGAAACACGATGGAAAACACGATGGGAAACACGATGGAAACACGATGGAAACACGATGGAAAACACGATGTAAACACGAGGGAAAACACGATGGAAACACGATGGAAAACACGATGGAAACACGAGGGAAAACAAAATGGAAACATGATGGGAAACACAATGGAAACGACGATGGAAACCACTGTGGAAACCACGCTGGAAACATGATGGAAACCACTGTGCAAACCTCTGTGGAAACCACGCTGGAAACACGATGGAAAACACGATGGAAACACGATGGAAAACACGATGGGAAACACGATGGAAACACGATGGAAACACGATGGAAAACACGATGGAAACACGAGGGAAAACAAAATGGAAACATGATGGGAAACACAATGGAAACGACGATGGAAACCACTGTGGAAACCACGCTGGAAACATGATGGAAACCACTGTGCAAACCTCTGTGGAAACCACGCTGGAAACACGATGGAAAACACGATGGAAACACGATGGAAAACACGATGGGAAACACGATGGAAACACGATGGAAACACGATGGAAAACACGATGTAAACACGAGGGAAAACAAAATGGAAACATAATGGGAAACACAAAGGAAACGACGATGGAAACCTCTGTGGAAACCACGATGGAAACACAATGGAAAACACGATGGAAACACGATGGAAAACACGATGGAAACACAAGGGAAAACAAAATGGAAACATGATGGGAAACACAATGGAAACCACTGTGGAAACCACGATGGAAACATGACGGAAAACACGGTGGAAACAAGGTGGAAACTTGATGGGTAAAACAATGGAAACCACAGAGGAAACCATGATAGAAACCTGATGGGAAACATGATGGAAACCACTGTGGAAATCATGATGGAAACACGATGGAAAAACAATGGAGCCATGATGGAAACATGATGGAAAACACAATTGAAACATGATGGGAAACACAATAGAAACAACTGTGGAAACCACTGTGGAAACCACGATTGAAAACACAATGGAAACAACTGTGGAAACCACTGTGGAAACCACGATTGAAAACACGATGGAAACATGATGGAAAACACGATGGAAACACGATGGAAACATCATGAAAAACATGATGGATACCACTGTGGAAACCACGATGGAAACATGATGGAAACATGATGGAAAAAATGATGGAAACCACTGTGGAAATGTGATGTAAACATGATAGAAACACCATGGAAAACACAATGGAAACATGATGGTAAACATGGTGGAAACAAGGTGGAAACCTGATGGGAAAATTGATGGAAACCACTGTGGAAACCACTGTGGAAAAATGATGGAAACCACGAAGCAAACCATAAGGCTCTTCCTGCTCTGACATCAAGAGGCTGCTTCTGTTCTCTTGTATAACAAAGTGAGTTACTGTCTGCCATTCTAGTGACTCATCCATCAGACCCACGCGTTCTAGCCAAAGGTTACTGTCAGCATTTTAATGGCCTACATTTGGTAAAATGTGACCACGCATCAACCCTCTCAGCGCTGGGTCTGCAGAGGAAACACATTCAGCTTAATGAATGTTTTAAGTTTTTTTTTTTTCTCGCTTTTTCACATATTTGTGAGATTTGTTCTTCTTTGCTGATTGGAAAAAGATGCAGAACAGAATCCCTGTGGCTCCATCTGAGCTGTGAATAATTCAGGCGGTAAAGGATGGATGGATGGATGGATGGATGATTGATGGATGATGGATGATGGATGATGGATGGATGGATGGATGATGGATGGATGGATGGATGATGGATGGATGAATGGATGATTGATGGATGATGGATGGATGGATGGATGGATGATTGATGGATGATGGATGGATGATCATTCATCCATCCATCCATCATCCATCCATCATCCATCCATCCATCCATGATGGATGGATGATGGATGGATGGATGAATGATGATCGTGATGGATGATGGATGGAGGGATGATGGATGGATGATATATATGATGGATGATGGAGGAGGGATAAATTATCGGGGGATGTGATGGATGGATGGTTTTGGGAAGATGATGGATGGATGGGGATGGA
>NW_024038028.1:0-104454 GCF_016077235.1 Cyprinodon tularosa | reverse complement strand
CCAGAGATGGGAAGTAACGAAGTACAAATACTTCATTACTGTACTCAAGTAGATTTTTCTGATATTTTTACTTTACTTTACTACTTATTTTTATACTCCTTACATTTTTAGACAAATATCTGTACTTTCTACTCCTTAAATTTTAAAAAATTGGCTCGTTACTTTAGTTCTGAATCATTTCAATGGAGTTACCATTATTATTTTTCTCGTCATCAATACCAAATTCAATCTAATTGGATGGGAATCTACGTTGCATTTGACGCACCACTACAAAATTAATCGACAGATTCGGCGGTATTTATTCGTGGCAAATCATTGCAGCTTGGTGGCGGTGGCGTTAGCATAGTAGTATGGACGACGAGATGATTGAAAATTAACACAACGGAGATCTAGTCCTATTGGCAGACATTCACTTAAAATGTAACCAACGGCATGAAGAAAGTGGTTTCTACTTTTACTTTTATACTTTAAGTAAATTTACAAGCCTGTACTTTGTTACTTTTACTTGAGTAAAGAAATTTAATCAGTACTTCCACTTTTACCAGAGTATTTTTTAACCCAAGTATCTGTACTTTTACTCAAGTACGGAAAGTGAGTACTTTTGCCATCTCTGGGGCTCGCTGACAGAAGTGAGGTAGCGGTACACGGGCACAACATGGCCCTCTGAACGTCAGTAGGCAATGCAGATGAGGTGCCTTGCCAACGGAGACAAAGACACTGAAATCCATAAAATAGGCATAAAAAAACTAATTTTTTAACTATTTTATGTATTCTAATGCTATTTTTGAGAGGCAAGCAACAACAGCAACAACAAAAAAACACCTTCATATCAGTATGTTTAGTGTTTTAGTCTTGGTAATTCTTACAGATTTGTGTCACCAGATGTTTCCAGAATTTTCTTGTTCAGACTAAATGTGCTGGAGCTGTTTTTCATGTTGTTGTTTCCCAAGGACCATAGGGGAAATATATATATATATATATATATATATATATATATATATATATATATATATATATATATATATATATATATATATATATATATATATATATATATATGTGTAGTGTGGGGACTATAAATCTGATGTGATCTTTTCATTTCTATTTTGCACAATTTGCTTAACTAAGTATTTTTGTTGTTGAATATAAGAGATTTTACAGATATATTTTTTTACCTTAGAAAAACGTATAAGAATAACATAATAGTGAAGAGTTAAAAGATAAACAATAAAATATTGTACTGTAAAGTGTTTTAACGAAATAAAAAAACTGTGCACCTGGAGAATAAATAACCGTTCTGAAGCTATGGACATTTTTATAGTAATTGATATTTGAAAAATAGCAGCAACATCAGAGATGGTCAAAATGACATCAGCATGTTATTTAACTGACTAAGGTTTATATTGTATTATTGTGGCACTGGGGCTGGCCTATCTGTCCACTCTGCACTCCTGCTTAGCTTCACCTCACCTGCAATCAGCTCTTAACTGGTTTCACCTGTTTCCACCTGCTTATAAGCCCCATTCAGATCAGCTACCTGTGCCAGATCGTCTCGAACCTAGCTGTGAGAACCTTTCAGCCGTCTGACCTGATATTCTTTCTATTACCGAGCCTGCCTGTCCCTGTTCTGCCTCTGTCTGCCCGCCTAGAACCCTGATTGAATCTGTCTCTGGATTTTACGGTTTATGAACCTGGATTAGACCTGGACCTTCCCTCTTGGATCTCCCTGTCTGTACTGCTGCTGGATCTGCCATACTGTTGCTGAACCTGGACCCATCTGGATCACGTCTCTGGAAAGCCTCACTGGAAACTTCTGTCAACCTGACAGCTGCCAACAGGCCGGTGCCCCAGCAAACCCTGTCTGCAACCGGACTTCAGTTCATTACTCAGTTGGCTGCCTCAAACCAGCTCTTCATGCTCTGGACCTCCCGAGTCAGGGGTTCCCGTTCAGCAGCTTGTTCTGCATGTTCAGTGCTTCCCCTGTTCATTTCTCAAATAAAGCCTTTAAAAGTCACTGGCCTGTCTTGGTTGTATCTTGGGTCAGATTCCCGTACATTATATATATAATTACATTTGCTTTTATTTGTTCACGCTCCCGGTGGTTGTCACCTTTATTCCACTCTGTATTCTCATGAGTGTAGTCTTTGTTCACTTTACCTATAAAAAAAAAGAAAAAAAACTTAGAAAGAAACAGTGTGGAAAAATCGGTATTCAGCTTTTCCTGCCAATACTCTTCTGGTCCCCTTATTTTCATGGACTTCCAAGGATCCAGTCCAGGAAAACCGCGTCCTTGGAAGACACAGCCCCTTTTTTCAAAAGTAGACTGACAGGAAAGGGGGGATGAGAGAGGGGGAGAGACATGCAGCAAAGGACCACAGGTCAGATCCAAACCTGGGACAGCCAAGTAAAGGACCAAGGCCTTCGTACATGGGTCGTGATACTAACCACTGCGCCACCGAAGCATGCTCAGAGGGGATAGGTCGTTTAAGGCAGCTATGGTCACCGTAGAATGCTCAGTGGCACAGTGAGTAGCACTGGCGCCTCGCAGCAAGAAGGTTCTGAGTTCAATTTCCCGGCCAGGGGTCTTTCTGCATGGAGTTTGCATGTTCTCCTATGGGTTCTCTCTGGGTAGTCCGGTGTAGGTACCAGAACTGCTCAGAGCCCTGTCCCTTCTTATAGCGTCAACATATTTCAACTCCACACGGACAAACCTTATTGCATCTGTTTCTTAAAGATCATATCTCTTTTGGATTTTCAGCATATTATTACCTATATTTGCTATTATTTCACATTTTATTGCCGATCTAACGTAGCCAAAAGTAGAAAACAATCATTGTCAGTCTTGAAGGAGCTCTGCCATTTAACAAGGTGACAAAAAAGTCTCAGCTTATTTGTTATTCTTTTAACAAGACCTGAGGGCAGTGGAAGACAAATGGGACATCTTAAAAAATGAATAAATAAAACAGTTATTGTATTAAAACTAACGGTTGTTGTTGGTACAAAGTTAAAAGTAGTATAGCTTAATATGGCTAACTGACTAAGCTAAAACAGGCTAACCTGTTAGCTACTGTGCATAGCTAGCCACAGCGCTACCCAGGTCTCCCCATTTATATCATGGTCTTGCAGTTACTTTGTTCACCATAAACAGACTTTATTCAGTTCTGTTATCGATCAGGTAAAATTTCATTGATCATTAGATACGCTAATGCTACAGATACTCCTGACTCAGCACATGGACGCTGCGTGATGCTATTATCATTGTCTAGGTAACCACAACGTTTTACATCATGTGGCAACATTCAGCCAATAATGTAGTATAACATCACTGGTATGTGCAGGACCTATGAGCAGATTTGGTACCTACACCAGCTTCCTCCCACAGTCATAAAACATGGCTGTTGGGTCAGTTGGTTTCTCTAAAGTTGTCCTTAGGTGTGAGTGTGTGCGTGAATGGTTGTTTGACCTGTTTGTCTCTGTGTTACCCTGTGATAAACTGGCGACCTGTCCAGGGTGGACTCCGTCTGTCCCCCGTAGACAGCTGGAGATAGACACCAGCACTCCTCTCGACCCTGCTTGGAATAAGCGTGAGAGAAAATGGATGGATAGTTTACTGAACGATTTTATTCTCTAAGCATTTTGTGAATAGTCAGATAGCTTTAAAGTGAACTTTTAAAGCACAGCCAGCCATCATCAGGGTTGTATATTGCACTAAGAGGCTTTTTAGCATAGAAAAGCAAAGGGTTTTTAATGAATTCCTTGTTTCCATGCAGGTATAAAGCATGTGCCTCAAATATATCGTATGCTTTTGTCATGGTGTTACAAAGTTCAGACCCAAATGCAGAAAACCGAAAAGAGAGACCAGGGAAAAGGTTTAACGGGTTTTAATTGAAGTGAAACAGAGGGAGTGTTGCTCTGAACACTGCTCAACCGGAACTGTAAAGTGAGGGGAAGACACTGCGGTTATTTCAGGCTCAGTGGGGAATTTGACTTTTTAACTTGGAGAAGAGGATTAGGTTGCCGACTCACATTTCCAGAGAAGTTGTTGAATCCTTGACTCCTGTCTGTGTGCCATGGTTCCAGAGCTTGTATGATTCAGTGGAGGGCGGAACAGGGTTGACCCAAAATGCGGTTGATTGTTGGTGAACGGAGAAACTGACTGCCACTCTGATTTCCTTCGGTACTTGAACGGGTCGTAGTGGAGAATAATCAATTTCTCAGTGAGAAGCTCAAACAATCTCTTGGGGAAAGTGGATCCAAACCTCCCGTTTGAACCCCAGCTCAGTTTGAAGCTCAGTTGATCCTTCCAGGGAGTGAAGGTCCAAGAAATCCAGTTTGCAGGATGACTTCCTGCCAAGAGGCAAAGACAAAAACAAAGTAAAACTCAGGTTGACAAAAACTCAGCTTTACTCAGCAAAACTCAGCTTGGCTAGAGTACCAAACACTGGCAACACTCTGGCGTCTAAGTAGTGGCAGTCAGCAGCTTAAGAACACTCCATTTAACGAGGAAACCATCAGCAGGTGTGTGAGGAGGCGGACCAGAACCAAGCGCCTCCTGGTGGATGAAGGGAGACAAACACAGAAACACAAAAACAGAGTCCTGACAGCTTTGACTGGTTGTTGCAACTAAGGTATACTTTCCAACTTGAAGCAACTGGTAATTTATTAAATTGCCTTAAAGCAACGAGTAAAGCAAATATTGGATGTTAAAGGTAATAAAAAAATCACAAATAAATGAGTGAAGCCTTTAAAAAACTAATTGCCAAAAAGAAGGTAATATTGTACTGTCACATGTTTAAGTATCCCCTTGACAAGTTGAAATGCTATGTCCTCTGTGTGTGTGTGTGTACATTTTTTTAATGATTTAAAAGTAATGTAAACTTCATTGTATTGTACTGTCACAATTTCATTTATGCATCTGTACCTGATATATCTTTAAGCAATACATGTCTCTGTGACTAAACGCATACTCTCATGGGTCATTTGTGGCTTATGGTATATAAAGGACAAAAGCTTTGTACATGACAATATGGATAAGAAAGCAGACTGCAAAAGGTAAGAACTTGCGGATGTTAAACATTTCCCCATTGCAGGTTTATAAAATAATGTTTCTTTCAGGTTGAGTCGTCACATTTAGCTGGAAAGAACAAGGCTGCAAAACCTTTCAACAGCAGAGCTACCAGAAGAAAAAATAACAACAAATATGGCTGCTAATTCTTCCTCTGTACATCTTTTTATACTGCCAACACTAGGCTTACCTTCTACAAATATTTATCCAGCATTTGTATTTGGTACACTTACGTATCTTATAATTGTATTTTGCAATTCATTGCTAATACTAACAATTGTTGTGACTAAAAGGCTACATAGACCTATGTTTCTCCTGCTTGTTAATCTCCCCATTAGTGACATTTTAGGTGCATCAGGTTTTTTTCCTCACCTTGTTTTGAGCATTTTGACTCAAAACAGAATGATATCGCCTCCTGCATGTATAACTCAAGCATTTCTTATTCATTTGTATGGTACTGGAAACATTCTGGTCTTAAACGCTATGGCATATGATAGATACATAGCAATATGTCACCCCCTAAAGTATAATACTATTATGACTTCAAATATCATAATTAAAATAATTTTGTTTATTTGGATTTTAGATTTCTTGAGTATAGCTGCATTGTTTGCTTTAACTTTGAGGGTAAAGCTCTGCCGGACAAATATAGTAGATATGTACTGTAACAATCCATCCTTTTTAAAACTAGCCTGTGGGGACATCACAGTGAGCAACATTTATGGAGTATTTCTGTCAATCATCTTAATGGTAGGTTCATTATTAACAATAGTCTACACATATGCAATGATTTTGCGTACATGTGTTATGACTAATAATGCTGATGCCAAGAAAAAAGCTATTCAAACATGTGGGACTCATTTAGTTGTTTATTTGGTCCTGCAAATTAATACTACCTTTACAATCTTTTCGCATCGCTTTCAGAATGTGTCCCCTTTTCTCAGAAGGGCTTTTGGGGTGTCTATTTTGATTTTTCCACCATTCTTGGATCCAATAATATATGGACTTAAAACAAAGGAACTAAAGGAAAGTATAATGATGTTTCTAAAAAGGCATATGGGATCAACAAAGTGAGTCAAGTTCTTGATGTTATTATGGTCAAAGTATTCTCTCTGTGACACTTTTTCATTTTGTCTGAGAGCCTGCTGGATCTTATGGTATGATTTCTTTTTTTTTTTGTTTTTTTTTTGTTGTTGTAATTATTCCGATACTTAGTATGGACAGTCATTTCTTTCTTTTTTCCTTTTCCTTTATATTTTCAAAGCCCACCAGAGTTTATATCAGCCTACATGACCTATTCAAATGATGCTCTGAATATACCGGTAAGTAAATTTGAGTAAATAAATAAACACATAGCAGGAAAAGTGATGTACAAATCTTATACACTGAACAAATCCCCACCTCTAAATGTTTTCCTTTTTCTTTTTAACTGATTGTCTTTGTGAAAATGAAAGATTCTTTATTTGCATGACTTTTGAGACTGATTGCTGACTTAAAAATATTTAGTCCAAAGCACCAAATATTAAAGCAAATGTATTTGACTTTATTTTATGTAAAAAGTGGATATAATGCTACATTGTTTGTGTGTTTTTACTGTAAAGTAGCAATAATAATTGTAGTCATTATGAATAAAATATCTTTGTCCTGATCTTTTACAACTTAATTTTATTGCAAGTTAAAATGTTATTTTTTTTCTTACCTGTAATATTTCTTTTAATAAAAAAATAATAATAATACATTTCATTGATGCTGTGGAGATTACTTTGCATGATGGTTTATATTTTACAAATAAAAATATAAAAGAGCATAAATATAAAGTGACTTAACTGAGGGCATGGTAGCCAAATGTCCAATAAAAGTGCAATATATACAATATATAAAACAAGGCTTTGCTTTGGTCCACTCTATAAAGCCTTGAACGCAATGCTATTTTTGACATTTTGAATGGAAAAAGCTTCCTGCACGGGAAGCAAAATGTTTTCAAATTTGGAAACAAAGTCCAGTGGATTGTTTTTTATTTTTTGAAACTTTTTTGGAATGACTATGACCTAGATGACTGATAATCTTCACCAGCAATATAATATAATATAATCCAATCCAATCCAATTCAATCCAATCCAATCCAATCCAATCCATTCCAATCCAATCCAATCCAATCCAATCCAATCCAATATAATATAATATAATTCTTTAGAAGGGCAGGGGGAGGTGTCTGGGGAGATGGAAGTCTTTGCTAAAACTGCTGCCCCCATGAGCTTGTCCCGGATAAGTGGAAGAGGAAGATGATATACATGTACTTGACAATGCAAGAAAGTAGAAAGAAAGATTATTACTAGAAGTGATAGTGCTGAAGTAACGATTGCAGCACTTTCAAAAAAGAGGTTAGAGTGCATGTTATTACAGTAGATTTGGAAAGTGAGAGCACTGTGGATGAAAGAACTCAGGTAGCTTTCTTTCCAGCACTGAGTCTCAGTTAACCACTGAAGGAGCTGCTCAGCTCTGCAACTGTCTAGCGGAGTGTGTAAGAGATGCTAAAAGTTAGCTTAGCTAAAATATAGTGGGCAGCTAGAATAGAGCTTGCCCTTGTAACCAGCTTTTAGAGTCTCCTTTTCTCTAACTTTGTTCTGTCTGGGGCCAAGCTGATGACAGTGTATCGGAAATGGCCACTCTAGCTCTTCTATAGAGTTTTATGGGACCAGTTCAGTTTATTGGTGAGGAGAAAACCAAGCTACTTATCGACTCCCATCTCCCTTACTTGTGTTCATTTACAGGTGGACACCAAAGTCTCAAAGAACTTGTTCTTCTCATATTTAAACAATCAGGTGCAATAAGTGAATCAGAAAACACTTCTTTTTTTCCAGCTTTTTATTGTCATTACACTGTTACAAGTACAGAGCAATGAAATGTACCCTCTACATTTAACCAATCCCCTTGGAGCAGTGGGCTGCCAATGTGCAGTGCAATTGGAGCAGTGTGGGGTTAAGGGTCTTTGCTCAGGAACCCAGAGAGGCAGTCTGCGGGAGTGGGGCTCGAACTCAGAAGGTCTGGATAAAAAAAAAAAAAAAATAGAATAAGATAAATAAATAAAAAAATAAATAAAAAATAAGGTCTGGATTCCAAGCGCAATGCCCTAACCACTAGGCAGCCACTCTGCCGCTTAAATGCAAACATCATTTTAGTGTTTGATAATCCATGGGAATTATTCCAAATTATTCCAATAATCCATGGGAATTTTTACAGGAAAAAAAGTGTAATACTATGAATAAGACTGGGTCAAAAATAGTAGAATACTGTAACTATTAGCTAGCTAGTTAGCTTTTTCACATCTCCTTTCTCTGCTTCTGTCTCCTTGAACCCCAGTCGGCCTCAGCAGATTACCGCTCACACTGAGCCTGGTTCTGCTGGATGTTTCTTCTTGTTAAAAGGGAGTTTTTCTTCTCCACTGTTGCTTCAACCATGCCTAGTGTGAAGGATTGCATACGAGTCAATGAGTCAATGCAATCAACTGGTTTTCCTTAGATAAAAAACTTTGAATCAATTTGACTGTATGATCTAGTGAACTGTAAAGTGCCTTGAAATGACATGTGTTGTGAATTGGCGCCATATAAATAAAATGAATTGAATTTAATTGAATTAAAACACAGCAAAAAAAACAAAAAAAATAAATTGAGAGAAATGCACAAGTCTCTTCAATGCTGTCTGTTGTGATAGATTGTTCGCATGGAAATCAGACTACCATTAACTCTGAACCAAAGTTTAAAGAAAGCTGACCCTTGCTAGTGGTTCCAACGCTCCAATGCAGATGTAGGGACAACGAAGCCTTTGTCTGAACTTTGTCTTAAGGCTGGTTTATACTCAAAAACCAGGTGTGTCATAGTTAACGCAGATATGTCCAAGCCCCTTCCGCAGACACTCTGGTGCATCTCTCTAAAATTGTTGGTGACTGCAGACAGTGCCGCAGACAGGAGGTCTCCGATTGGTTAAATCGACGAACATAGCTCTGGAACCCATCCTCTTGGAGTAGGTGATGAAGCTCTGAAACTCTTAACTTAAGAATAAGGCTAAGTTTAGTGTTTTTGATTATTTCATTCACATGTAGGTAACAACCAAAGTCATGAATAAAGGGAAGAAAAACAAAAATGTATCAAATCTGCCCCAGTTTAAAAAAAAATATATATATAATAATAATAAATAAGTGAATCCAGAGAGGCCAGACAAAGATGTTCTCTGGTTTTATTTTGTAAATGAGGTCAAGCCATTCCTTTAATTGATCTGCCATTTTACAAGATACTGCAGAAGAGAAGAGCATAGGTCCCTGCAACATGCATCAGACCCTTTACGAAGCACTTTGCTAACACATAGGTGGACATGCATCAATGATGAAGTAGATGAATGCTTCTTTGCAGCTCAAAATATGTTCAGTCTGAGCGGTGCAGTTAAAAGTCTGAAAACACAGTGTTGGAGCTATTTATTCTTTATTTCTTTATCCATTTGAAATGTGTTTTATCAGTCTAGTTTTCCTGTACTGTCCATAATCATATTCTATCTCATGTTAATATTCATCTCATGGAGGCTCTACAAGGAGGTAGAGCCAACTTAACTCACTACTGTTTACACATTTTCCTTACCTTAATTAGGTAAGGAAAATGTATAATATACTGGTCTATCATTAGGCAGAATCAAAGCTGTTCTTAACTTTGTTCTTTTTCTATACCTATGTCTATTTTCTATACCATAGCGTGTAACCAGCATATTGACCTGAGAATTGATGATGTCTGTGGGTTACAGACCCTGGTTGTGTGCATTGAAGTGTATATGAAAATAAAGTAATGAATCTTAATCTATTTATTTATTTTTATTATTTATTGTATTTTAAATAGGCCGATTTAGTCCAAAATAAACAAAAAATATTTTCCCAGCACCCCCTGTTCAAAATGACTTCCAGCGGCCCTGCTTAGGATAGGTGTTGCCTTTTTATCTCCTAATAATCTGTTGTGGAGAGTGTGATCTCTTCTGCTGTCATCTGCTGGGGGTATAGAATCAGAGCAAATGACTGAAAGAAGCTCGACAAGCTGATAAAAATTTTGGTTTTACTCTGGTAAAACCTTTGGAACCTCGGGAGATGATTTTTCTTGTGAAACGTGAACCTTTTAGAAAACTGTTAAATAACAACAGGTCTCCAAAGGCTTTTCTAGATTGGAAACAAGACAGACCGCTAAAGAAGATTATTACAGAAGACCAGTGAAGCTATTAACATGAATCTATTTGTTCAGAAAAAAAACATTCATACAAATTAAAACATTTAAATGTATGTTTTGATCAGTAATGTACTTTTGAAGTAAATTAAATTGAATATAAATTTAAATATGCAATGCCCCCATCTACTGTAGATGATACAGCCCGGTCCAGAGAATTACTATGTAAATCCTGGAACTTAACCTGTTTCTTAAATAAATTATTCCCACAAGTTTAGAGAATTTAACTTGTATGGTCTGGAAGAGATTCATTTAGGTTTTTCTAGAATTAAAACACTCACTATGCTGTGTATAGCATTAACTGTAGGATTTTACAGCTTTTCATGTGTCTTAAGTGCTTTATTTCACCATGTCTGTCATTGAACTTAACAATTCTCTATGTTTTACCACTTTTGCACAATCGACATCTTTAAATCCTACAGTTAGAAACTCTGAATCTAACTACCTTGCATTGGCAAAAATGGAATATTAATATTTCAGATTTTGACTTTGATGAGCTCTTAAAACTATTTCAAAACCAATGATTATTTTTATTTACTCTAACATGAAGGCATCTACTGTAGCTACTAACTGTTGTCATACATTGTGTTTTTGTTTGCCTTTTCAGGAAACTCCATGGGAATAATTGCGAAAGAAAAACTCTTGGAAGGCCCGATCTCTCCTGAGAAGCGAATGTTTTTCAGCCATAATTGCACTTACTGTATAAAGATGCTGTTATTTCTCAACCTCTCTTCATTTAGGTGTTAAAAGGATGTGTGATCACTCAGCTGAGCAACTAGCCAAAACATTAATGGGTTATAGTTGGCAAAGAAATTTGTTTTGGGGTTGCTGCCTATTTCCTGTTTTTTTTTTTTTTTTTTGTTATTGAAACTGCATTTTTAAAACATTTGGAGGTTTGTACAAAATAATATATGAATTGTAAGGTACAGCTTCATAGCTGGTGAAATTGTTTGTTAACCTGATACAGTGTATTTATAGCTTGTAATGTATGAATGACTTCTATTTGTTTACATAAATTGCAGACATAAAATGGCTTACGTATATAACACATCTGTTTTACAGCTAAATGGCTATAACATACCTTATGAAGGTGTCTTCCCTGCATTTCTTTTTGCTAGCCTAAACTACATGATCATCCTTTTCTGCAACCTTACACTAATTCTTACAATTGTGATGAATAAATCCTTACATGAGCCAATGTATCTCTTCCTGCTTAACTTTCCTATCAATGATCTGATTGGTTCTTCAGCACTCTTTCCACAGCTCATTAAGGAGATACTAGTAAACAGCAAAAGGATGGAATTCTCAGCTTGTGTTGCACAAGCTTTTTTCATCCATATCTATGCTGCTGGTACAGTGTTCATTCTCAGTGCAATGGCCTATGACAGATACGTTGCTATATGTCATCCTTTACGCTACAACACTGTTATGACCAATGCTCACATTATGAAGATAATCACATTAGTTTGGTCTTCTTGTGTGATTTTCATAGCTGTGCTTTTTATTCTTCTTTTACGTTTGCGCCGCTGTAGGTCCAAACTGTCAAATCCCTACTGTGATAATCCAAGTTTGCTGACTTTGGTTTGTGAAGATAAAACCATTAATAACATTTATGGCCTTTTTATAAGCGCTCTTTCGCAGGTGATTGCTAACGGTATGGTTTTATATACATATCTACGGATCCTTATTGCATGCTTTAGAACCAGACAGTCTGACACTAAAGCAAAAGCTCTGCAGACATGTGCTACCCATCTGTTTGTCTTTCTTTTATTGGAGTGTTTGGGTCTTTTTACCATCATATCATACAGAGTAAAGGACGTTCCGCCGCAAATAAGAAGATTCCTCGGGGTGTCAACATTAATTTTCCCTCCAACGTTAAATCCTATCATTTATGGACTAAAAACAAAAGAAATACGTGACAAAGTAATTAACTTTCTCAGAATGAAAATAGTTTATCACTAATGAACACATCTCCAAACCTGAACTTATGCATGCTGACACATTTGTGTTGTTTTCTATCCTATGTCAAATTCACATGACTTGTTGGTTTGCTAATTTTTCACAAAATTAACTGAAGTTGATGCTGAGAAATAAAGAGCTTAGGCTCTATTGTCTATTTAGTTCTTTGAAACCTTTCTTCGTCAAACAATTCTTTTTAGCAGAATGTATGTTTTTTTTTAAATATATTAATTTTACATTAAAAAGTAAAAGTGTAAGAAACTTTCCCCTTTTTTTTATTGCCAAAAATTCTTAACTGTGTTTAAGAATATAAAATATGTTACACCTGTTTGTTTTGTAAACATATGTGAATCATTGATGCAGTCTAATAAAGCCTTGTAGTAAAAGTGCTAAAAGATTTTCTTTCATTTAGTTTCTCCCTCAATACAAATAAAATGTTTGCTTTTCGCTGCCATAAAACCATGTAATAATAATATTTCTCAAAAAAAAAAAAAAAAAAAAAATATATATATATATATATATATATATATATATATATATATATATATATATATACATATATAGTTATTTAATATTGACTTTGATTTGAGTGGTTTGCATGTGCTTCCTGAATCTAAGTGTAACTTTAGCAATACTGACATAATAATATCAAGTCGTCATGCTGTAAATGTATTGTTTTTTTAATCAAGAGTTCCAATCAGTATTGATTTATTACTTAAAGATATTTTTTTTTCCTGGTGTATCATCAAAATAAGTGGCCTTCCTGACTGTCAATCATCCTGGTGATATGTTTACATAAGGCCGTCTTATGTTGTGCTCGTCCCCATTTTCACCTAATCCTAAGCCGAGAAATAGCTGGCTGTTGAGAATAACCTACCCTCTCGCACACTGATGACAATACGTATTGAAATATCATATAATATAGGAAACTTTTAAACATATTGTTAATGTTTTTATATTTCTTATGCATGGGTGTCCTAAAATTAAGAGTTTTGGTAGACAGATAAATTGGAATGAATACGATTTTTATTTGTATGGAGACCAGTTTTAGTCGATGTGCTACAGTCTGGGTCCAATGAATATATTCTCTGCTTAGTGGATAGTATTTCCCCCTTTTGCTATCAGCACCATTTTATATAATTTGTGACAAAACATTAAGAATATTTTTTAAAGTTCTCCTTGTCGTTTATATTTCAATCCATTTTCTCATCAATGTGTGAGTGTTTAGGGAAATCCACGCTCCTGCGACATGAGAGTTCATTCTCAGCAGGCAGGAATTTCTCTGCATTTATCTTTCCACCAAAATTCTTAATTTTAGGGCATCCATGCATAAGAAATATAAAAATATTAAGAATATGTTTAAAAGTTCTCTTTTCATCCATATTTTCTCATCAGCCTGCAGGAAGGGAGGCAATTCTGGGCAGTCAGGTATCTCTCGGTCTAACACAGTGGTGAGTCTGAGATAGAGGAAAGTAGTGCATAGGATTTCCTAAAAGCGCGTTCACGAGTCTACGGAAACCGCAGCAGACCAAACCAAACGAAAGTGCGCATTCAGCGTCTGCTCTGCTGATAATGCAAGCGTAGAAGAAGAAATGTGCTGTTTACCTGTGCAAAGAAAGAAGCAACAAAAGAAAAATGTCTGAGAACTTCAGTGTTGAGGAAGAGCATGAGTTCTTTGCTAAGCTGAATGCGCACTTTCGTCTGGTTTGGTCTGCCACGGTTTCCGTAGACTCGTGAAGGAAATCCTATACACTACTGTTTATGCTCTAAAAACATTCTAAATGACTTCGTTTCGAGTAAATTATGGACGCTACCCACTCAGGACACTTGGAATACATTGGACGAGCAGTATGGAGGAATATTGACACGTTTTTTGTGGACTTTTATGGACCTTTCTGCCTCGGGCACCATAGACCTCCATTATTTGAATGTCAGCAGACAGCAAGAAGCCTCCCAGATCTCCAGATGCATTTGAGATATCAAAAAAGTACTCCAGAGTGTTGTTCAGCATGGAGGTGAGTAGAAAATGAAGGCTAATCATGTTTTGGGTGTACTATTCCTTTAAGTGTCTCTACTAAACCTTATATGACTTGATGCTCTCTTCAAAGTCAAAAACTAAGTCAGCTTACATCAACTGCAAACAAAAGTGTAGGGTACACCCGGCACAAGTCAGTAGATCATTGCAGGGCTGATCGCCTTTAAGAAATAAGTTAAGCAAGGAGGAGCAAGGAATGACTTGGCCCAAATTTTGGCATCTGCCATTAACTTTCAAAATATACAAACTATATATATATATATATATATATATATATATATATATATATATATATATATATATATATATATATATATATATATATATATATATATATATATGTGTGTACTTTTTTGTTGCTTAATTTTAACTGAATTTAACTTAATACTTTTTTGCCCTGTAAGCTGGAGGGAGTCTTCCCAAGGGATCAATAAAGTACTGTCTAAGTCTAAGTCTATATGTATATATGTATGAAGAATTTGCCAAAGGAAGAAAAGGGTGTATGGGATGTATATAGCGTATACAATGCATCCACATATGACAGCTTTCTTTTTTCTTTTTCTTTTTTTTTGCCTGGAATTGCTTTGCTTAACTTTACACATAAGCTCTTAAAAATGGTTAATCACTTTGTTTAATCATTACAAAGTCTGTTTTAATGACAGCTGGCAAAATGCTTCCAAAGACAAGGCAAATAAAATTTAAACAGTAATAATAACTGTATTTAAATTATTATCTGAAACTTAAAAATTCATGATACAAATCAATAATAAATAATAATAATACAGATAAATAAACAAATTAATTGTAATATTTGCTAAATATGAGTTAACTCCACAAGTAACTTTGGAACAATACTTGGAACAAACTCTTCACATATACCATGTTCTTATGTGTTAAAGCAATTGCCCAAAAGCATAAAACATTGTTTTCAATCTTAGTGGCCACCACTGTCATCAAGCATGTGCAATAATGAGCAATGAGATTTCAATTACAATTTTTCTGCCTGCCTGCCTGCCTGTTTTTTTCAACCAAATCCAATCAATCGATTTTTTCTCACTCACTTCTCACAAGGTCATTAATAATAATCACATTTATCTCTTTTAAAAGCTAGCTATGTTTTCAATTATCCCATATGGGAAGTGACCTTAATTTAAAGGGCGGCAAAATTCAAGCTGTGAAATATGCTTGTAAAATAACTGCGTTTTACAACAAACAATGAAATACAGCAAACTAAGTTAAAAGCTAGTGCTATCACACAGAAAGTATTTTTCTTAATGAATTATAAGCAAACTAAGAAAGGAAATACGCTGGTGAAGATTTTCAGTCATCCAGGTCATAGTCATTCCAAAAAAAGAAAGTTAAAAACAACAAAAAGCTTATTCAATTCAAAATGTCACTAATAGCGTTAAATTCAAGGTTTATATAGTAGCCCATCAAAACCTTGTTTTTGCTTTGAAAACATGCAAATTGCAATGGACGAAGGGGTCTACCCCTTTGGAATGGAGGTTGTTTGGAATCTTTTGTTAGCCTGCAAAGCTCCATACCTGTCTATGTCTCTTAAAGGGGGGTCGTTAAAGGGCATTGTTGGCCTGACTGAATAGGCGAGGTCCTACGCTCTCCTGTACAGGTGCTGCGATGATAGCGGGAAGGGATCGACTCAATTGCTACATTGTAGATTTGTAAAAGGTCAATCATACATTTAAAAATCCAGGTTTTTGTCCATTTCAATTTGCATGTTTTCAAAACAAAAACAAGGTTTTGATGGGTTACTGTATTAAACCTCGGACTCAACGCTATTCCTCACATTTTGATAAGAAGGGAAATTGATGAATTGATGTCACTCTGAGCTATGGCAGCCCGAGCAATTAATTTATTTTAAAAAAAATCCAGATTTTCTAAAACAATTCGTAAACAAGAAAAAAACTCTTCACAAACAAGGCATTTGATTAATTTATTTCATAGCTTTATATATATGTATATAGATAGATAGATAGATTTTGTGATTATAGCTGCTCCTGCAGTCTGGGGGGATCTAATCATGAAGTTCAAACTGTCCTATTGTTATTTACAGCTAAAGGTGACCAAAACCTCTGACACTTCTGGGAGTAGAATGCAAAATAAATAAGGCACTCCCTTGAAGATCTTACCAGTTAGTCGTTTGTACATCGACACAACTGATCCATAGGCAACAATGCGGAAATCTTTTCTTTTGTAAAACAGTCTTTGATGATTTTTCATATTTTTGTGAATTTGTATTAAGTTATGGTTAGGTGTTGAGATTAAAATAGTAAAATCACTGTCATTTTATAATTTTCTAACACCCTTGGGCTGCAATTTCCAATTAACATTTCATGCTGTGTATTTAGAGATTGAGAAGTTGTAAGTTGGTTTTTATTGTAATTTAGAGAAAGTTAAACGATGAATAATATGGATAACAAATCATATGTCTTACAGCTTCAAGGCTATAATCTCTCTTATGAAGGTGTCTTCCCTGCATTTCTTTTCGCAACCCTCAACTACATGATCATCCTGTTCTGCAACCTTACGATAATTCTCACCATTGTGCTGAATAAATCTTTGCATCAGCCAATGCATCTCTTCCTGGTTAATCTTCCTATCAATGACCTAATAGGTTCATCTGCACTCTTTCCACAGCTCATCAAGGAAATTCTGACAAACAGCAGAAAGATTCAGTTCTCAGCTTGCATCTTCCAGGCTTTTTTCATCCATATCTATGCAGCTGGTTCTGTGTTTATTTTGACTGCAATGGCTTATGACAGATATATCGCTATATGTCATCCTTTGCGTTACAGCACTGTTATGACCAATGCTCACATTATGAAAATAATCACATTAGTTTGGTCTTCTTGTGTGGTTTTAATAACTGTGCTTTTTATTCTTCTATTGCGTTTGCGCCGCTGTCGATCTGAAATAAGACATTCCTACTGTGATAATCCTAGTTTATTGACTTTAGTTTGTGAAGACACAACCATTAACAACATTTATGGTCTTTTTATTAGTGCTGTTACACAATTAATATCTAATGGGTTGGTTTTTTATACATATATTCGAATCCTCATTGCATGCTTTAGATCCAGACAGTCAGACACTAAAGCAAAAGCTCTGCAGACTTGCGCTACACATCTATTTGTTTTTTTGATGTTTGAATGCTTGGGCCTCTTTACAATTATATCTTACAGACTACAGGATATTTCACCACATTTAAGAAGATTTATGGGGGTGTCTACATTAATTTTCCCCCCAACATTAAATCCAATAATTTATGGGTTGAAAACAAAAGAAATAAGGGAAAAGGTGCTCAACTTTTTCAGGAATAAAAAGCTTCTTTCTTAGTACTTTCAAGAACTTTTAAAAATGGACTGTCTCAATTCAAAATGAATTGAATTTTTCTATATAAGCACGCATTTAACAGGTTTTTGTAAATGTTGCCCCTACAATGTAAATTAAATTAAAGTTACTTGTTATGCAATTTTACTTTGTAGTTAGTGATTAAATCCTGCAGAGATATTTTTCCTGTTTTAATCATGTATTTGAATATGATACATCTGTTAAACATTTTAGAATCATTTACATATTTGTTGATGTATTTTGGGTAAAACCAAATTTGAAGCCCTCTCTGTTCCTGATAAAAGTGCTTTTTGTATGAGTAATATCATGTCACAACTAACAGAATATCTGTAAATTAAGTGAAGGTCATCCAGGCCTTATGTACAAGATGTAATTTAATTAGTTTTTTTATTATGTGTTGATTTGCAAAAAAATTACTCTGAGGATTATATTAGCAGTTTATATTAGCTCTCTTTGCATTTCCTGAATTATTTTCCTTGTTTAAAGATGGAACTTAAATAAAAGAGAATGGAGGCAACTAAACACTAAAAATGCAATCCTCCTTTGGTTTTAATTGATGTCATTTTTCACTGTATATACCAACAGGTTTATTTGTTGGAGGGTTTTGCCAAATTTATGTTCAGGTGAATTTAGTTAGTTTGAAAACTGGTGTTTGTTTGGTTGATGTTAACTAGTCTCTTTTATGTGTATTTTGTTGATTCGTTTGTTGTTGTCTGAAATAAGTAATATGATGATTTGCTACCCTCTAGTGGACATTGAAGCTACAAAAAATAAATAAAACAGAAAGGTCTATGCAAAATACTGTTTTTTATGTTGTATTAGTCAATGTAAAATTAAAACGGTGATTAATATTAATAAAGATTAAAAAGAAGTGCTAGAATAATAATAACTATATAATATTATTACTTGACTCCAGGTTTCTTAAAAAAACAAAAAAACAAAACATATTAATGTTAGCTGATTGCTTTAAAAATGCAGTGTACAAGATGAATATTATATTAGCAAATATGATAGTGTATACCTGTAGTGTTTTGGGGGCCAGCGCCTCTCTACCCATAATCCAGGGCCCTATCAAATTAAAAAGAGATTTTATTTTTTTATTATTCTTATCATTGCAGCTTTTTAAATTTTTATTTTTATTTATTTTTTTTACAGTTTTATAAGATGCATCATGAATGCAAAACAGCTAAATTAGTTTATAAGGAAACAGAAAAGCCATTTGGATTGAAATCAAATTAATATTAGTTGTGCAATTGACATTTAAATAAATTAACTAGTCCTTACAGCAGACAATCAGAATGTTGGAAAAATGTATATAAGCTTTAATTATAACAAGTAGCAGGGAATCAGAAAAAGTAACAAAAAAACACCAATTCTGATCATAAATACTTTGTGCTTGTAGATCGGAAGGTGTAGTTAAGAATACATTCGTCCACCTTGTTAACCAAACTGTCTAAGAATATGATCCTTGTCCTTTGTATTTGCAAAGCATGATTACACAGGTCTCAGAGTCACTGCACAAACTGTAAATTCATTACACAAGTGCCATTTTTTTTTCTACATACGGCTAAAAATCTGCAATTAAAACTCTGTACCCAAAGTGTCTTACTTGTGTGTGAATTTTTACTAGCAAGTACAGTGGTGACCCTTTTAGTTTGTGTCTGGCCTGATTGGTCAACATCATGTCAATCATACATTTAAAAATCCAGTCAGAGAACAATTGGGTTTTACTATAGTTACATCACTTTGCGTTTTATTATGTCACATGCATTTTCGAGGCTATTTAACATAAAGTGTCTTTTAAGACATTGTAATTTGATGTTGTTTTTTCTGTGCAATGGACTGTTCATTGTGCCCACACTGCATGTCAAAGTTCATTTTTATTAATTCGTTCATTTTTCATAAGATCCAAGAACTTATTATGATACCCTATGATCTTTATTGTTCTTCTTTTGGGTTGTTGTAGGAAATTTTGCACCATCTTAAAGTAGTATATCTTTGTGTACATAATTTCCCTCCTTTGGTTTGATCTTTTGTTGTGGTTCCATTGTTTACAGTTATGAAGCAACACATTTTCGGAGTTGAAATAAGATTACATCCAGTGATGAAACAAAAATGGCATTGCTTGATTTCTAGGTGCAGATTTATCAGTGGAAAAGAGACCAATCAGCACACTGGAGGACAGAAAGGGTTCATTCAAGCTAGTTGGTCCAGGCAAGAACAAGGAGGAGTTTAGCTTCCAGCCAGAGTCTTGATACCAAAGTTTCAATGGGGGATTAAAGAGGATCCAGTTCATATTCCACAAGTTATGACCTGGACTGAAATCCAAGAGCTCATCAGTTTCCTTTGGAGCAAAAACACTGAAATGAGTTTCTTTATGCAGAGAGATAGAAGAAGCTTGTCAAAGTTCAAAGGGCATGGCATTACCGCTATGGTTAACATTCAGACATCAGGAGGCTACCGGCAGCACTGCCTCATTGTGAGGCTGCGTCCTCCGAAGGACCCAGCCCACCAAGATTGGATCCTTGGTAGGTCATGAAAATGAGGAGGCCGGAAGAGTTTGGCTATAGATTAAAACAGGTCGAGACCTCTACAGCTGTCGCATCCCCTTACTCAGCATATGCACTGTCGCCTAGCAGCCATGACAGTTTATGCAAAAAACAGGCAAAGAACAGATGCCAAACTTCTCACTACTCTCTGTGTTAATTTAATTTCTGAGAGGCTTCAGCAGCAGTACTGTCAATGCAGGTATCAATTTGTATTTCCGACACTACACAGATATAAGAATGTGTGCTTAAATGTCAGCCAAACCCATTTGCACTGGTACAGACAAAAGATTTCAATAAACCAAACATTACCTGTGACATATCTCATCAATTAAATTAACTGTTTTAATAATTTAAGACAAAACTATGCACATACTTGTACCGTATTAAACTGCACTGAGAATATTCACCACTATTCATCGCCATTTTCCATTTTGCTCTGAGCACAGAGCAGTCACCTTGCTTAGACTCATAATGAACCACTGGATACCATAGCCCACAGATGATACAGAGGTCCTGTCCTTTAAAAAAGAAGTCTGCATTTGTCAACCACATAAAAAGGAGTCAAAGAATCTTAACAGGCCACAGCACTGCACTATGATGTAATCAGTCGACCAATCTGTCCTTTTGAGGAACTTTGCCGGATTCTAACACTGCACCAATATAACATTCAGCTTTTTCATGATAGACCTAATTTTGACTATTCATTTGAATAATTTCTCCAAGAGTTTAAAGCCACATTTCAGAGATTCTAAATCTTAAAGATCCACAGACTATTATGCTTTTGAATTTGGGATGCAGGCCGTCACTTTTACATCACAATTGTCAAAATATCGAAAGCAAAATAAACATGCTCACAAGTATCTTAAATTACTTTCAAATGGTTTTGCAGCAGAGGAAGCAGCAAAATAAAGTACACATAAAAAAAAAAAACATAAAAAGAATTACATACATATAAAAACATACATCTAATGTTTAAAGAAAAAGAGCAAAATCAGTCAATTAAAGCACTACAGACAAGCTACCTTTTCCTCCTGGATCTGATTAGGGAGAAGGCAGAAGGAAAAAAAGTAATGTTTGTAGTGGTCAGTTTTGGATATTAGAAGTCTGAGCAATGAACCAGGTGGAAGAAACTGGAGCTGATGATGTAATGGATAAGTACAGACAGAAAGGATAAATTCTGCTTTCTTAAGCAAGCACTGGTTATACAGATCACGCATGAGTTAATCACAAAGGTAGATTGATAATTAGTTAATTATGGCACAAACTTTGATAATCCTTAATTTTTCCTACTTTTTACTCAGCTATTTTTCTAATATCTTGATACTTATCATTGAGGCCAAAGTGAAGAGATAGACAGGTTGAACACAACGGGATATCACCGCAGTTTGTAATGGTGTAACTCTTTTTACTCTAACAGAAAGTTATACACTTTATTTCTCACATATACATCTTTTTCGCTGAGATTATTTCCTTATCAGTAGCTCTTGGTTGATTAACATCTCTGCCACTAAGATTTAATAATCATGCTCCTATCTCTTTAAACCTAAAAATGGAGAAGGTTTAATACATAATTGCTAGAAGATGACTTTAAATTAGACTTAGACAACTTTTATTGTCATTTTGTATACACGGAGTGCATACTAAACAAAATGTTGCTTTGTACAGCTTTCAGACAGTAAATGAATAAATGAGCAGCAGCAGCTTAGGAGTAAAATGAACATCCCAATTCCATAAAGTGCAGCAGTGATCAAAGTAAGCAGTGTGCAAGATAAAACATGGTTCAAAAATGCATTAATATGGAATTTCAAAGCATTTTGAGATAAATATATCTTAAAATTGTCATGGTTTTGGCTCTTTAAGTTTTATCTATGATTTTTCATTGGTTTTATTTCCAATTTTCGTTATTCTATTCATTTTTTATTTTATTGGAGTTGTATTTTTGTTTTCCATCTGTTGCCCTCCTGTGTCAGTCTCCCTTTCCCTAACTCCTTTTCTAGACTACTCTGGTCACACCTGCTCCCAATCTGCTGATTAGCCTGGCCTTTGTTTCTATCTCCAATATATCGTATTTCCACGACCATAAGGCGCACTGTACTAAAAGGCGCAGTCTCAGTTATGTGTGCCATTACTGTATTTAACACACACATAAGGCGCACCGGATTATAGGGCGCGGGTTTTATATACCAGAATATGTCCTCTACTACGTTTAAATACCTCTACTGCATATTTAAAAATAGAGCGGGAGCAAAACTGAGTATGTTTGTGCTTTATTCATCCATTTATTACAAAGTATTAATCAAACCTGGGAGCTGGCCGTGAGACAGACACACGCTGATGACACAGAGCGCTGTGATCACTCCTCTGAAACAGTTTATTGACGCATAAATTAACCTAAAATGCAGAAATCTGCTGGTAGAATATGTTTGCTTTTATTATCCTGGTGCCTGCAGTTTAGATAATTTAGATGGAAAACACCTAGCAGCTGCCGCGGTGAACCGCGAGGAGGCGACCCGGCCAGAGGCTGCTGTGGAATGGGATTCCTACTGACAACGCACCGCTGGTATGAGGGGGTCTGAGCGGCTCCGACAGAAATAATATTGGAAGGTGGGATTGTGATCTGGATGAACTGACTGCAATGATTACGTTTTCAGGTGGACTTTCTCACTTAAAAACATATTAAAACTACTTTATTCCCACTGATCACAGCAAATATAGCAGCAAGGCAAAGAAAGGATAGAGTAGCTCCGCCCAACGCGGACACACTTTTGCACCGCGCTGCTAGAGCAGCAAAGCTGCTTCAGCCGCGCGTCAGAACTAACTGGTACAAGCAGCAAAAATGAAGCAGCAGACGCATGAACGCAGCATTACTTTGAACGGCCGGTTCACACCGATGTCGAGCGGTTGAAGTTCCTTGCAAGCACAGCGTTCATTTATTTCACCATGTTTTTCACATCGGCTGTGAGATGGGCACGCATGGAGTCACAGATTAACAGCGATGGTGATGAGAGGAAAAACATACACCTCCCTCAGCCAATCTTTCATCATCTCCTGAATGAGGAGATGAGGAGTTCTGCATAAAGCACATACCTGTTCTTTTATACACAATCCACGCCCCCACTTCCTCCTTTAACGTTCTCATGGTGGTCTCAACAACGTCCGCAGTAACAACACACATAGGGCGCACCACACATTTTGAGGGTAAAAAAAGACGTTTATATGCGCCTTATAGTCGCGAAAATACAGTATGCACCTCCTGCTCAGTCACTGTTTCATACTTGTCGTCATTTCTTTGCCCCCCTTCTTGTGAGTATTCCTGGTTCTCATTTTTTGTGGATTTATGTTTTGGATTTTTGCTTCTGCTACCACCTTTTTGAATTAAATCTGCAAATAACCATCTTCAGCCAAGAATGTAAGAATGAGTGCTGTGTTGTAAGGGCCCATATGGGCATGGCGGTGGAGGACCCCATTCTGTGTAATGGCTGCACAGAGTGTTATATTACCCCCATGTTGCCCTGGGACATTGACTATAGCCCTGTGGCCAATGATGTTTCTTCCCCTCCTTCATGTTCTCGTCAGGTTGAACCCAGCCTCATCTACGTAGATAAACTCATGCTGGATCTCCTCTCCATCCATTTGTAAAACTCTCTGAAGAACAGTGTCAGGCAAAATTGTGTTCAGTGTAGATCTAGTATACATATCACAGTACAGTAAAAGATTATTAGACAGTATGCAAGATCACAATGCTTAGGTGAATACATACCTCTGCATAATCATGCCGCAGTCATTTCACCCTTTCGGAATTGCGCTCGAAAGGCACTCGATCATTTTTTTTCATTTGAATATGTTTTTTTATTAGGATGCGTGCCATTGTTGATGTTGAGACCTGATGGATATTGTTGAAACCGACATGGTTATTGACAATGTTAGTTTGGAGCGGTTTGAGGGTTATAGCATTGTTGGCCAAAACCATTTTTACTATCTCCCTCTCATGCTGTTCTGTGAACATAGGAGGCCTTCCTCCTCATCGTTCCTGACCCTCAATCCTATGTAGAAAAAAAAACAGTAAACAATAGCACAGTAATTTCACAGGAAAAGGTAACAGAAGTGCTGATAGTGCATAGAATACAGTACTGTAAGCAGTTGCTGAAACCGTGCAGATGTTTTTGATATGATGATATTTTTACAATACCTATTTTCCAGTCGAAATGTTCTTATCACACTTGCCACTGTGTATCGGCTTAGATCTGGCTGTACTCTCAGTCCAGCCTCCCTCATCGTCAGGCCATGGTTGACAACGTGGTCAACCAGTGTTGCACGGATCTCATTTGTCAGATTCGGTCCTCTTTGAGCACGTTCTTGTCTTCCTCTTCCTCTTCCTCTACCTCCAGCATGGCCTCCATCTCTTACTCTTCCGTTGATTCCTCCTCTGTTGATTTCTCTTCCTCCCCTTCCTCCTCTTCCTCCTTGTCCTTCTCCTCCTCCTTGTCGTCCTCCTCCTTGTCCTTGTCCTCCTCCTTCTCCTCCACCTTGTCTTACTATTTCTCTGACTCTTTCCATTGTGCTTGAAGACCGATGAACTCACCTGCTGCTTTTTATAGTGCTTATACACCTGATTGGTGTGTCTACAATTAAGTAAACAAGTGTTTGCACACCAAATGACTGTGTTGAATAAATTGGTTGGAAGGTGTGGTAATTTGGCAGTCAGTGCTTTGGTATTGCAAGGAAGTGACTTCATAATAGATTTTTGTGTGTAATGTATGTTAAGTGTGTTTAGTGTTTTGCAAATCACTGTGTGTAGAGTTTTGCAACAAGTGTGAGGTTGACAATGTGCTTATAGTTGTGCAAATAAGGGCTGATGTTTTGCTTCTTTGGTGTAAGGTTTTGCTAATAGTGTACTACTTTTAACTTTAGTGTGTAAGCAATCCAAAAAAACTGTAACAATATCCATGAGGTCTCAACATCAACACTGGCACGCATCCTAATAAAAAAACATATTCAAATGAAGAAAATTTATCGAGTGCCTTTCGAGCGCAATTACGAAAGGGTGAAACAACTGCGGCATGATTATGCAGAGGTATGTATTCACCTAAGCATTGTGATCTTGCATACTGTCTAATAATCTTTTACTGTACTGTAATATGTATACTAGATCTACACTGAACACAATTTTGCCTGACACTGTTCTTCAGAGAATTTTACAAATGGATGGAGAGGAGATCCAGCATGAGTTCATTTACGTAGATGAGGCTGGGTTCAACCTGACGAGAACATGAAGGAGGGGAAGAAACATCATTGGCCACAGGGCTATAGTCAATGTCCCAGGGCAACATGGGGGTAATATAACACTCAGTGCAGCCATTACACAGAATGGGGTCCTCCACCGCCATGCCCATATGGGCCCTTACAACACAGCACTCATTCTTACATTCTTGGACCAATTGCACAACATAACAGCAGCAAATCAAATCGATCATATGCAATACATTGTTGTCTGGGACAATGTGTCTTTCCACCACTCTGCTCTGGTTCAGAACTGGTTTCAGCAACATCCACATTTCACTGTCCTATAGCTTCCACCATACTCTCCATTTCTCAACCCTATAGAAGAGTTTTTCTCGGCATGACGGTGGAAGGTATATGATCTCCGTCTACAGGCTGAGGTACCCCTCATCCAAGCCATGGATTAGGCCTGTGATCAGATGGAGGTACAGTAGCAGCAATGCAAGGATGGATTCGTCATTCAAGATGTTTCTTTCCAAGGTGTCTTGCTAATGACAACATTGCCTGCGATGTTGATGAAATTCTCTGGCCAGATCCAGCTAGGCGAAGAGACAATGTCTAGTTTTTTTTTAAAAGTAAAATTACAGTACAATACGTAAAGTGACATTTTGTTACAGTATTATGAATCTCCATGTCAACATTTTGGGCGTGTTGAGAAATAAATGAGTTTCTTCAGTCTGAAACATTGGTCTTGTGTAGTGTTTGGTGAATTTACATTATATTTGTACTTTGTTGATGGTAGCCAACTCTAATCATAGGGAAGTAGAAGTGCTAAAAGTGTTTTAGGTTTATCACAGCAGAGTGTAACTCGTGCAAACAGAGTATAGTAATGTGAAACGTGTGAGTTTCATATGGTAAAGTGTGGTTTTTAAACAGAAGTGTATAGTTTTTACAAGAGTGTTTAATTATGCAAAGGATCTGTAGTGTTTTGCTAATTGGGTGTATGGTTGTGCTAATTGTGTGTAGTGTTTTGAAAACACGGGCCCTGTTTTGAAAATCGTGCTTAAGCAATCCAAAAAAACTGTAAATAGTATAGGTAAAAAACTAATTTTGTAAAAACAGAAAAGAGATAGGACCAAATCAAAGTAGCAGATATTCATAGAAATAGTTAAATAATTTTTTCATGAGAGGTTCTCTGCAATGGTTGCAGTACATGATTGTTCTCCCAAAGATATTTTCAAGTTTACTCAAAGTTAACCTGTTCCTGTCTCTGGACCTCTGAGCCTGCCTGTCCCTGTTCTGATCTGTTTGCCTGACCTGTCCTTGGACTCTTGTTGGATTTCTGCATGTGTACCAAACCTGGAACTGATTCCCGACTCCGTACTGGATTTCTCTTTAGCACATCTTCGGACCTATGATCTCCTGGCTCTGAATCCTGAGCACGTGCTCGACTCCGGCTTTCGCTTCGCCCTATGGATTATCCTGCCTACGTTCATCTGCTCAGCTCTGACCTGCTGCCTGTCCTCCAACCTCCAGGTCTTCAGCATCTGGGACTCTCTGGGCTGAAGCATCAACCAACCCTATGACTTCACCATTTGTAATACTGCAACATGGTGTTGCCCATACGAAAAATTACAAAACAATGCTTCGATTTTTTACTTTTATATTTTTGTAATTTGTAATATAATTATCGATAACAGTAAGAGACAATCCTGTGAATTAATTTTGTTTGGTCAAGCATTTCATTTCCACTTTAAGCCTGATTTATGATTGATGCATCTGAGTTTTGTATGGCCAAAGTTACATTTAAGCACCCAATAAAAAAACAAACAAAACAATCAAAAGCTCCGCCTGGCAAGGGTTTGTTAAAATAAACATTTAGAGGAATTTGTAATTTGACCCTACATAGTACCGTGTTATTGTGACCAGATGTCCTCTTTTTCCGGGACATGTCCTACTTTTCATTCCTAAAGAATTCCTGGGATGAATTGCGAAATCGTCCTGGTTTTTGGCCGACTAGAGCCCAGCACGTAGTTGAAACACCCCGGGCATTTAATCGAGCCGTCAGCTAATGGATAAACAGAGGTGGGGTGCAGCTATCTGTGTTCAAAGCGGTCTGTGTGTTGTTGTTTTTTTTCTCTTCCGCTGCTCCCTTGTCCTGCATCTTGTTCTGACATCATCGGAGCAGCTACTTCAAGTATAAGTATAAGTTAGGAGATGGGTTGGTTAAAATAATTAGAGCAGCCACAGAAAAATCTGTTGCTTAGACATAGCTAAAAATGACAACAGATTCTAAGTTTAAACAAGTTGGTATTATAATGCAAGAAGCTTGAGAAAACATAGTTTGTACCTCTTTACTGGATAAAAAAAAAGCTGGGCTTCTCAGAGGACAATGATTCCAGTTACAGGTTAAAATAATAATAAAAAAATATTGTACAGTTAGAATCAGACTGCAGAGCATCTACATATCTAGAAATTTTGTTTCTGGCATTATTATATTAGTAAATAAGTTAATAGATATTTTTTAAACAGAGTACAGAGAAGTAGGGAGAGCTGCAGACTAAAGGTGAAACAGATTTACTGGTATGTGCAACATGCAATAAAATATATCTCCAAGTTTACCACAAAGTTTACAAGAAAACATACACTATGCTATATTTAAAATGCAGCATATCCAATTTTCTCTGGATGGAATTGAAATTGTACTTCTAGGGATGCATGATACTGTATATCAATTTTGGCATTGGAATTGGCTGTTATTAATAATTTTTTCATCCATTGAATTTTTTGGGCCCTATATTTGTAATGCACAAAAAGGCATCTCTCTAACATCTATAAATATAAATATCAGTGCGTTGTGGTCTTGTGTTCTTAGAAATAGGAAAGTATTCAATAAATATATGTTTGAGTTCATTTTTGGAAAATTAGGCTAATGAAAGTGTAAATTTATAGGTCCATGAGCCACCACCCAAGTGTCACTACGTTCATCACAAAGTTACACCCTTGCGGTCAGTGGCGCAAAAACTGGGTATGCAGCACATGCAACGCATAGGGGCGCTGCACTCGAGGGGGCATCAAAAAACCCCTCTAGAAAATTTTTTCTAGTTGTCATTTTCTATATTTAACAGCATAAAACAATCAATAACAGAGAGACAGCACTGATTATGCACCCCTCTGATGCGCCCCCACTGATTATGCGCCCCTCTGATGTGCCCCCACTGATTATGTGCCCCCTTCAACTCCCCTCCTGTCGCTCTCCCTTCCCACACAGGTGGCTTGCGCACGCGCCCCTAATAGGCGCACTCAGGCGTGTTTTTTTTTTATTTTTAGATTTATTTTTTTTTTTTTTTATCTTCGACTACCACTCGTAGTGCACACTTAAAAGCAAGATGGAGCACCAGAAAAGAAAAAAAAAACTATCCGGGGCGCATAACAGAAAAAGAAAAAGGGAGAAGGATTAAGTTGTTGGCGGGATGAAAAAAAAGCCTTTCAATGTGTTTGAAAGACAGTAGGTAAGTTCTGTCAGTGTATCGACAACAGGACAGGAGGGTTGTAAATATTCAGGTCAGATAAAGCTAGCCTGATACGGAGTCGCCCCATATTTGGCTATTAAATGTTGCTTCCCCTTTTGAAGCGATAAGGAACGCGATTTGTTCCGTATTTCTAGGAATGTCTGATACATACGCCTGTAACACATACATATCCACACACTAAGTGTAAGAATGACCGAAATAAAACTTGTAAAATATTAACACAGGAAAGCTAAAATGTCTTGGCCAGTGCCCAGCTATGGTCCAATGCTTAGCTGCAATTTATTCACTCATATGTACTGTACATTTCTTATTATTGATTTTTTTAATTAAAGATGAGTTGTACAAGTTTATGTGTGTATCAGACACATTAATCCAGTGTCATTATAGCCCTTAGACTCGGTGACCCATGTTACCAACCTTTTTGGCAGGGGGACACTTGAGTTTAAATGTTTTATTCAGTATCACTACAGTGGTGTTGTAATGTATCTGATAAGTCAGATCAGATGCAGTGTCCAGTCAGTAACTGTTATCCAACAAGAAGATCATTCAAATTTAAATATTAATTTTTATTGTAGTTTGACTGCTGTATTTTTTAACCCTACTTAACATAAAATCAATTAAATTCAGCTGTGAGGATGGAGAGAAAGAAGAGAAGATCATGTGCTTTCGCATCCACCTCAAAAATATGTTGTTGCGCCCCTGCTTGCGGTCACAGTAGCCTGGACACCGGTGACCCTGTGCTTCCCCCCACCTGCCCAGTAAGGCAGGTGGTTGAAGCATATCGTCACCGGGTCGAGTCAGTTCGCTCCGTCCCAGGCTGGCTCCCTGGCTCCGTTCGCCAGGGTTCCAAACCAGCCCCGGAGCTGTTGTCTTGGTTCCAGTGGCCAGTCTGGCCCAGCAGGAAATCCCCCCCTCCCCCAAAAAAGTGTCCTCCTTTTCAGAAACCCAAATCTGGTCACCCTAACTGTGTTCAACAAATTGTGAGAAACCCTTAAAGTGAGTTCATACCAAACATGATTTTTGCATATGAACCAAAGCATTCCCATTTTATCTCTATGTAGAGGGTGGATCTGGAGCGAAGCACAGCTGAGTGAGGTGACGGTGGCAGAAGGCGACATTGAATTATAAGCTTTTGGGTTGTAATTTCTATAACATGGTGTTGGTTTATTTTGGACTACCAGATACCTTGGATGATGTTTGAGCATGTGCAACCACACATTGCCCACTAATTGGACCTCAACAGCATCTGGTGACACTAGATCCACCAGACTTAATTCAGCAAGAAGCAAGGTTTCTGATATACTCATTTTTCTTTTTTTTTTATTTACCATAAAGTTGATTTTTACATTTTTATATGAAGTATCATATAGCCATTAAGATGTAAGATTGTAAGGCACTGTTCAGTACTAGCTTCAGGAATCGAATGGTACACCAGACAGCCAGCTGTTAGCTTACACAGTGATGATTTTTTTTAAGCAAGCCCAGTGTGCTTTGGCCAAATTTTAGCTAATGCTTTAGCTGGTCAAGCTGTTTTTTCAGTAATTTGTTAAGGTGAAATATCAGGAACTTCTGTTCCTACATCACGCCCCATGATTCATTTGGTTAACAGTGAAAGAAGAAACAAATAAACGGGAGTTAAAGATTCAGTTCAATATACTTATTTAGGAAATGCATATATCCAAAAGACTGCACAAAACCTACCTCTTTGCCTCAAAAAATTTCAGAAGCCCTCTAAAGCCTTCTAAGTCACCTAATCTTTTTAAAGATACAAAGTGTATCTTATTGTATTTCTCACAACAAACCTCTTGACCAACCATCCTCCCTTGGACCAGAACCAGGTATCCTGGTGCCAGAGGGCCTGACCTGAAGCTGGGAACAATAGCTGACTCTATGCACTATTCCTTTTAAGGCAAACACCATCCCTAAAACTGGTAACAAACTTTGTGCAGTCTTAAAGTTTACCTGTCCAGGGTTCTTAAACAATTTGACATCTTTATATAACACATCTTAACAAACACTCATGATTAAATATTTTGATTCATGAGCTAATATTTTTTCCAAATTGTTTACTTATTAAATAAGTCAATAAGGAACCAGTTACTTATATGTTAATGTATATCTTTAACTGTTAAAAGTGTAAGTAAGAGAGTTGTTTTTCTCAAGAAACTGCTGAGTGGAATATGGTTTCCAAGGCAACAAGTCACCAGTCTTTTTTTTCTACATAGTTTGGAACTAACAATGGTGGAGTTGTTGTAGAAAGCGTACTCCATGTTGCACCCATTTGCTGACTGCAAATAGCTTTCTTTTTCCTCAAACCTTTGTTGTGCTCTGCTGTTGATATGTGCTTCAAAAGGTTTTTATTTTCCACTTGCACTATCCGAATTAGTGTAAGCCTACATGACAATTTTATGGAAATGTTGTATGTTTATATATGTTTTATATTTTAAGTGTGTTCTGTAATTTCATTTAATCTAATTATGGTATTTTAATAATAATGCGTGTCACTTGATTTGTTCAATTCAATTCAGTTTATCTATATGGTACCAATTCACAACAAATCTCAGGGCACTTTATAGAGACAATTCAACCAGATCAAAGTTTTCTATCTAAAGATAACCATCTGATTGCATGGACTCATTGACTTGAATGCAACCCCTTAAATCAAGCAGGCCTGTTGGCTTTGAAATATGTCATCACCCAATGAGGTAATTAAATACTTTTTAAACTTTTCCACTTTGAAAAGAAAACTGTTGTGTTATGGTTACCAGTACCTGGTTACTGTTTTCATATAAACTTTGCTTGTTAGTTTAGTGAGTTAATTGTTTACAAAGAAGCAACGGAAGATGAGTCCCCGTGAGCCCTCTAGAGAGACATCTTCTCAGTACTCATCCCTGGTAATGAACCTCTGAGGGTGTTGTGATGCAATGGTGTAAACAAGCTCTATGTTAAGTTAAAGCTGTCTGAACAGGGATTTTGAAAAGTAACATGCATTTTGTTGGTTTTATCTAATTTTGGATATAGGCATTTAATTCAAGATATAAAGACTGCAGACCTCTTCTTCATCTCTTCCCACTGTCACCTGCAGAAGTTCCAGAATCACTGCTATAGTTGTCCTAATTTGAAATGAGGAATGAATAATCCGTTCTTTAACACAGACTTTGTTATGCATGTATTGTCTTCGACCATCACAAGTCTTCTTGTCAATACTGTAATATTCACCAGCTCTGTAAAACCTTGGCATGATAGACAACAACCAATTTTCCGTGAGGAATATGGAACGCTATTATTCTAACTGATGATAGAGCAAATGGGTACCTTTCTAAAAAAACACAGGCCAGATAGGAAGACAGACATGGAAGCAGTAAAGCAGATACTGTACATTTCTAAAATAAGGGGCAATGAATTGAAGGAACCTGCTTGTCTCCTGGGAACAATAGGGTCTGAGCCCCAAACCCGTATAGTCAAATCTGGGGGAACCTTACAGACATAAAAGAATTTATACCCAGCTCAAAAAGGGAACACTCAAATAACACATACTAAAATGGGCCCTTGGAGGATGGCGTCTCTGCAGCAGGAACCTTGGAGGACAGTGTCTCTGCAGCAGGAACCTTGGAGGACAGGGTCCCTCTGCAACAAGAACCTTGGAGGACGGCATCTCTGCAACAGGAACCTTGGGGGTCGCCGACTGTGGCACAGGAACCTTGGGGGCCGCTGACTGCATCACTGGACCATCAGGGGCCACCAACTGTGGCACTGGAACCTACGAAGAGGCGGCGCAGCTTGGGACCTATGAAGAGGCGGCGCAGCTTGGGATCTATGAAGAGGCGGCGTAGCTTGGGACCTACGAAGAGGCATGGAGTGCCCGCTAATGGGCCTTGAAGGTGTGGAGCGCCCGCTGAGGGGCTTTTGAGGCATGGAGCGCACGCTGAGGTGTCTTGGTGGTGTGGAGTGCCCGCTGGTGGGACCTGGTGGCGTGGAGTGCCCGCTGGTGGGACTTGGTGGCGTGGAGTGCCCGCTGAGGGGACTTGGAGGCATGGAGCGCCTGCTGAGGGGACTTGAAGGCGTGGAGCACCCACTGTGGGGACTTGGAGGTTTCACCACCTTGGAGTGCTTAGAGTTCTCAGTTTTTCCATTTGATCCTTCCTGGGGTTCAGGGAACTCTGGATTGCACAGAGCTTGCTCCTAAAGAGGATCTAACTGTGGTGGAACACTATACGGTTCTGACTAGGGAGTGGAGACGCTAACGGGTTCTGACTGGGGAGTGGAAACACTAAAGGGTTCTGACTGGGGAGTGGAAACGCTAATGGAGAGGAAGTTGTGGGGTCAGACTGACCTCCCCGAAGTGGAAGTAGAGACATTAGGCTGACCCACTGGAGAGGAAGTGGAGGTGTCAGGCTGACCCACCGGGGAGGAAGTTGGATTTCTTCACCTACGGCGGTGGTTGCGCTTTAAAGTCTGTTTATGAGGCCCTGCAGAGGGTGAGGGTGAAGTGGAATCCAAAGACGTGGGTGAAACATTTGAAGGAGGTGTTAAACAGACAGCTTCTGCGGGTGATTGTGGTCGAGGTGGAGGAGGTTTATTAAAAAGCTGAGCAACAACAGCCTTTTGGTTCCACTCCACCTCTTCAAAAATGTCCAGTAACTCTTGAGTTGACAGGAGAATAGTTTGGGGAGTTAAAATCTTTTCAAGTTCTGCATAGCGTTTACCCTTCTCCAAGGTGGAGTGAGAGTGGCAATGTTGTATAGAGCAATCTGAATGTTCTTCAAAAAAATCTCTCATGATGCCTCCAGTGTTTGACTCTGCTGGATCCATACTTTTGGGTGGTTCCTTCTGTCAGCAATGGTGACAAAGTTGCTTGAGGACCCAAATGCAGAGATGAGTGAAGCACACATGAGTTCTTGTTGATTTAAATGGGAAACCCAGGCAGACATCCAAAAATGCAAAAATACAAAATATAAAGAACCAAAGAACATCAGGGAAAACTCATGTGGGGGGCCAGAGACGAGGAAGAAACTAACAACAACAAGGAACCAGCACTGAGTCACTGCAAAGGTGGATTAATAAGGGGAACAGAATAAAGGATTGTCTGAATATGGATGAGGTGTGAGTGGAACTAACTAGTAGGAACCCAAGTGGAAAGGAAACAAGCACAAGTGGGTAAAAGAGAGTAACTAAAGACTGCTTGAATATAATATAAAATAAACCAACGAGCAAAACAAAACAACTGAAAACAGAAAACTAAAAACTCAGAGTCCCAAATGAGAGAACCATAAAACTGACACACTCCAGCCACATAAGCTCTAGCGTCGTCCTGCTTTAGGAGGAACCCAGGGCCAACCGCAAAAGCACATGGTATCACAAGGGGTCCTTATCTTGGTACCCAATAGCATCCTACCTCTGGTGAGCAGATGAGGGGCTGTGCAGCCCTCCAAAGAAATGCCACCCCACACCATCACTTACCCAGTGCCAAACTGGTCATGCTAAAAGATGTTGCAGACAGCAGATACATCTCTGCTATGTCTCCAGACTCTGTCATGTCTGTCACTGTGCTCAGTGTGAAACTGCTTTCATCTTTGAAGAGCACAGGGCACCAGTGAGGAATTTGCCAATTCTGGCTGGTGTTTTCTGGCAAATGCCAAGCATCCTGCATGGTGTAATGCTATGAGCACAACCTGCACCTCTGGATGTTCATCGTAATAGATGAATACCATGGGAATGGGACATAACTTATAAAATGCATACAAATATTTTCATATTTTTATTGACATATAAAAACCAAACTTTTTCAATGTCAACATTGGACATGCTTTCTCCACAGATAATAGTTTAGAAAGTATGCAACAAACAGCAAAATAAATATGATTTTGTTACCATGCCCAATTATGCCATGCTTTTGTGTTTTCGTCTGAGAGGAAGAATAAGAATCCTTGTTTAGATAGGAATAGGGGCAACCAAAACTCAAAAGTCCAGGGACAGAAACTAGTCAGGATCAGAATATCAGAAACTCACAGATTTCTAGAAAACTCTTACACTCGTCTAAAATAATCTGGCAATGATGGCAACATAAATAGGAGCTGGAACAGGTGGATCAGATATGCGGTAATGAGCAACTTGGCAGATTTAGACAGGCGAATGGAATGAGCAATAAAGCAAGCCATCAGCCCCAAGATCACGACAAGAACATTAAGATAAATAAAAGATATATAAAAAAGAAATTACTATGAAATAACATACAGATAAAGCACAATCAATGATTAATTATGACATAACAGACAAGTTAAAAACATCAAAGCTATTACCAATTTTTTGTGAACTCATTGAACATAAATTGTGTCGAGCACAAGAGCTGTCTGGGCTAAAACTGTTTCCAACACTTTAAGACAACATTCACTGGCTCTTTCAATCAAGTCTAGAGAAAAAGCAAAATCACTTAATTGCCAAATTATATGAAGATGTGTACAGACTAACATTTTTTATACATGTGTTAAATTGTAGTTACTGTAAAGATATAACCAGTGGCGGCTGGTAGAGTTTTCTCCAGGGGCAGCTATAACTTCAAAATAGACTTAAACCAGAAACCAATCAAACATATACCAAGTTATCACACCAGTATATTTATATGAATGTCAACAACAAAAAACAACATTATAAAAATCAGTCATACCTATCTTAATGCATGCTAGGACAGATCCTGACATTTGAAAAAAGGAGGCAGAGAATAAAGCATAAGCCTCGTTGCGTGCAGTTAGCCAAGCCTTGTTGCTAAATAATTATAAAAACCTGAAAATCAGCCGCACTTTATAGCAGACGACTGTGATGTCTGTGCTGTGGCGGCAGGTGGTATGCAAATAAAGTTGCCTTCAGCTCTGGGAGGATGAGAGCTGCGCCCCGGATGGTCCTATCTTTTGCAGTGAAGAGGAGCTAGTGCACAGTCTCAAGTCTTGAGAGCTCAAATCCAAGTTAAGTCTCAAGTCTTCAGTCTGCCTGTTGCAATAATCAATTAATCGCACAATAAATTATAATCACATGTTTAATTAAAAGAAGTGCAATCATTCTTGCTTATTCCCCCTTTTGTTTCCATCTCAGTCACTGAAAAGATTATCTTGGATTTAATCTTGGATACTTTTTCTGCAGTGAGCTCACTTAGATGTTTGGTAACTGTGCTGCGACTTGGCAGGCAGTATCTCTCCTCTACCACTCAACCTGGACGTGTCGATCAAAGATAGTGGGGGGTTACATGAAATAATAAAGTTCTATATTATTGCTTCAGTAATAGCCTTATGTCTGTGATGTCCCTGGATGTACACTTGCAGTCCTTTTGTCAGAAAAGACTCAATGCTGCTCTGTCCCTCTCCACTTGGCAGTTTTTTTTTTTTTTTGCTTTACTGAATTTAGAGAAATTGTAAACGAACAATGATGTTTATTTAGATTAGTGCTTGGTCTTCTCCATCATCATATATTTTAAGTGTACCAATATTAGCGTAGTTACGTAGTTATGTAGTTAGACAGATGCCTTTTGGTGCATTATTTATTTAGCACTCAAAAGCATTTATGTATAAAATGTACACAATTTCAATTACATCCATCCATTCAGGAAATGTATGTATGTATGTATGTATGTATGTATGTATGTATGTATGTATGTATGTATGTATGTATGTATGTATGTATGTATGTATGTATGTATGTATGTATGTATGTATGTATGTATGTATGGATGGATTAGTTTCTCTTTCAGCTGCATCAGTGATTATTCTATTACACAAGCAGCAAAATCAGATTTAGAAATGTGTCCCATATATCGTCCACAGCTAAAGTCTATTTATTGAACGTAATATTTACAAAATCATTTATACACTGATTTCTTGTAGGTTTCTTATATTTTAATTTGAAGTCTATGTCCTGTGAGTCTGCCTGTATCTGTCTCTTGGTTAGCTGGCACAGCTATTTCTGAGACTTGCTGAATTACAAAAGAAAAAAAGATATGTTGAATTTAATTATAGCATAGCATATTTCTTTCCTTCTACACTTTCAGGTAAACTTGAAGATCTATTTTAATGCATGTTGCATATCCCAGTAAATCTTTTTCACCTTTAAATCTGCAGTCGTCCGTGCTTGTGTCTCTGTCTTCTCCTTAAAACAGATTTATGAACATGTCTAAAATTTTTAATTATGCCAGAAAATATAATTTTCAAGATATCTAGAAGCGCTACAGTCTGACTATGTCTGTTCAATCAGAAAACAACAGATATGTGTTAATTTTAACCTGTAACTTGGAGTCATGGTACTTAAAAAGGCCAACCATAACAAATCCATCTCTGAAATTTTACTTACACAACATATACCGGAGTAGCTGCTGGTTGAATTCATTGAGTGCTACTGTGTGTCTCTCCTTTACCCATGTAGCTACTATGTACACAGTGAATAGCAATCCATAATAATATAATTTCACAAACCAACAGATCCGATGATATTTAACCAATAGGCAGTTTCGGCACAATGCTCCCAACACAGACAGCAGCACCCATCCCCAGTTACTGTTGGCTAAAGTAAATGAGCGGAAAGGGAAAAAAGAAATTATTGGTGGAAACATTTCCACAACAGTCCTTCAGAAAGATTAAAATTAAAAGAATAACATTAGATGTGGGTGACCTAGCATAACATATTTTTTTCCTACAGAAGCTGCATCACGTAGGGTTTTTACATGACTGTCTTATCGCCCCTCTCCTGTTATTCTACCTGTAATGTGTGGAGGTAAGAAAAGAAGTCGAGCAGCATTCAGAAAGTCAAAGTATTAAAACAAAAAAATATTTTAAAATAAAACATTGTTCACAAGTCTGAAGTTCCGAGTCCAAGTCGAGTCTGAAGTCCTTCAAATGCAAGTCTAAGTGGAGTCTGAAATAATTAAATATGCACCTTAAGTGCGACTCCAGTACAAGTCCCAAACTTGAGTCCCCATCTCTGACCCCAGGGTGGAAATATGTCACCAAACCAACAACGACTGAAAAGCTTTATTCTTCATTAAAAAATTTTAAATATTTATCTTGCACATTTAAGAATATATATTAATATATTTTTAAATATTTCAATTTTATTTTCACATATGCAGAATTCAAATTCGGTGGCTGCGTCCTACAAAGGCCAGATTCGTCCGCTGATTACACTATAGCGTGATGACGTGACCCACTGGGATTACAAGACTCCTTCGTATATGCCCAACAAATACAGCCCTCTTTTTGCATGGTTTAAAGTACAGATCCACTGTATCCTTCACTAGCGTAGGGTATTTCATGAGTCATTGCGAGTCAAGGCAGCCAGCTGCTGCATTAGAGGAAAAAGGAAATGGCAACAAACAGCGGTGAATATTCTAATGCAGTTTAATATAATAAAATAATTGTGAATAGTTATTTCTTAAATTAATGAAAATACTTATTTTAAATGGCGAGACAGATATGTCACGGGTCACGGGTATTTGGTTAATTGAAATGTTTAATCTGTCTCTTTACAAATGGATTTGACTGACAGTTAAGCACAGATACCAATATCTCTGTAGTGTGGGGACTACAAATCTGATATCTGTAACAATGGTGCTACTGCTGAATCTTTCTTCAGAAATTAAATTATTACACAGAACATTAGTAAGAAGTTTGGCATCCTTACTTTGGGTGTCAGCTGTCTTGTTGCTAATTGACAATGCTTACGTTGAGTGAGGGGCGGTGAATGACATGCCAGCTCAGACGTCGCCTGGCCAAACAAGGTGCTGGGGAACCAGAGCACCTTAATGGAAAATAGGCTACTGGAACAAGAAGGAAATGGGCGAGATGCGAGAACAAGGCTCTGTTAGAATGCAAGTTATCCAGTAACCCTAGTCAGACGGGCTACATGCAAAGGATGTGGGAGAAATGGTCACCTCGAAACCCACAGTCCACACTTACGGTGAGACAACTAGTAGCTCAATGTTCCAACATCCATAATTAGCAACTGCTCTCACAACTTAACATTGAAGAGGTACAATACCACTGTTCTGGCAAGGGAGAGCCAGGACCCTAAGTTAGAGGGGAGTTAACCCCCCCCCTTTTTCTTTTTTAAAGGAGCCAGCTCTGAGAAAGGACCTCAGCAACCTCCCTGAACAGAATCCAGTCACCATTACAGTGAGATACATCCAAGTAAGAGTCTCAGGTATGTAAAACTGGACAGCACCAGGCCCTGACATGATATACAGTGGGGGAAATAAGTATTTGACCCCTTGCTGATTTTGCAGGTTTGCCCACTTACAAAGAATGCAACAATCTACAATTTTAATCATATGTACATTCTAACTGTGAGAGACAGAATCCCAAAGAAAATTCCAGAAGTATATGACCCCCTACCAAACAGCAAGTATTCTGGCTCCTACAAGCTAGTTAGTCTTTCTTTAAGACACAGCCCCAATCCCAACCAATTATCTACATCAAATACACCTGCCTCACCTCGTTACCTGTATAACAGACACCTGTCAACACCTAAACAACCAGCATCTAACATCACCACCATGGGCAAGACCAAAGAGCTTTCTATGGACATCAGGGACAAGATTGTTGATCTGCATAAGGCTGGGATGGGCTACAAGAGAACCGGAAAGCAACTTGGAGAGAAAAGATCAACTGTCGGTGCAGTTATCAGTAAATAGAAGAAGCACCACACCATCGCCAACCTCCCTGGGTCTGGGCCTCCACACAAGATCTCGCCTCGTGGGGTGTCCCTGATCATGCGAATGGTGAGGAATCATCCCAAAACCACAAGGGGGGAACTGATGAATCATCTGAAGGCAGCTGGGACCACAGTTACAAAAGAAACGATTGGTAACACACTGTCAAGCATGGTGGTGGCAACATCATGCTTTGGGTGTGCTTTTCAGCCAAGGGGACGGGACAACTCCATCGTATTGAGGGGAGGATGGACGGGGCCATGTATCGTGGAATTCTGGACCAACATCTCCTTCCCTCAGTGAGAGAGCTGAAGATGGGTCGAGGATGGGTGTTTCAGCACGACAACGACCCTAAGCACACCGCCAAAGCAACAAAAGAGTGGCTAAAGAAGAAGCACATCAAGGTTCTGGAGTGGCCTAGCCAGTCTCCAGACCTGAATCCAATTGAAAATCTTTGGAGGGAGCTTAAAATCCGAGTTGCCAGGCGACAACCTCGGAACCTGAATGATTTGGAGGCTGTCTGTAGGGAGGAGTGGGCCAACATCCCTGCTGAAATGTGCAAAAACCTTGTCACCAACTATAAAAACCATTTGACATATGTGCTGGCCAATAATGGCTTTTCTACAAAATATTAACATGCTGTTTGTCCAGGGGGTCAAATACTTGTTTTTCCTCATCAGATGGTTATCAATTTTAATAAAATTCATATGATGGGATTTTCTGGAATTTTCTTTGGGATTCTGTCTCTCACTGTTAGAATGTACATATGATTAAAATTATAGGCCGTTGCACTCTTTAAAAGTGGGCAAACCTGCAAAATCAGCAAGGGGTCAAATACTTATTTCCCCCTCTGTACGCCTACTTGCTTAACAAACTCATGGCACTCCATGAACGCTTTGCAGCACAAATAATCCAGCTGCTGAAAGATGGGGACTACCCTGAATAGCTAAGCGAAGGGCGCACAATCCTGATCCTGAAGGATCCCTCAAAGGATACAGTCCCATCCAACTATTGGCCAATAAGCTGCCTCTCCACAACATAAAAGCTCATGCCCAGGATCATAGCCATTAAGATAAGTGGGCACATGGATCCATATATGAGCACAGTTCAAAAGGCAATCGGTAAAAATACAAGAGGTGCCAAACATCAGCTCCTGGTAGACAGAACAGTCGCCTGAGACCACAGAACCAGAAACACTAAACTGAGCACTTGCTTTATTGATTACAAGAAAGCCTACGACTCAGTGCCACACCATTGGATCATTGAATAGTTGGAGCTAAACAACATCAACAGGACTTTAAGAGCCTTCATTGCAAACTCAATGAGGTTGTGGAAAACCACACTTGAGGCCGATGGCAATACACTTGCTCCAGTCTCCATCAAATGTCGCTTATACCAAGGAGATGTCCTTTCCCCACTGCTGTTCTGAATAGGTCTGAACCCCCTCAGCCAAATAATCAACAAGACTGGCAACAGATACCGACTCAGGAACGGGGCCACCATCAGTCATGTCCTCTACATGGATGATATCAAGCCGTAGGCTAAAAATGATTGAGACATCTTCTCACTAATCCATACCCATGGATCTACAGCACAGACATTGGGATGTCATTTGGACTATAGAAGTGTGGTCGGCTGGTGACTAAGAGAGGGAAGTTAGGCCACACAGAGGGGATCTCACTCCCAGAAGGAACAATAGCAGACATTGAGGACAGTTAGAAGTATATCTGAATCCCACAAGAATGTGGCAACCTCAAAGAGATGACAAGGAAAGCGGTGATGAATACCTCCAGTGAGTAAGGCAGGTCCTAAGAAAATAGCCCAAAGGCAGGAGTAAGTCTTGGGCAATAAAAAGCTACGCTCTACCAGTAATCGGATACGCTGCAGGAATAATAAGCTGGCCAAAGGATGAGATATAGGCCACAGATGTTAAGACATGAAAGCTCCTAACCATGCACAGAGAGTACCACCCCAAATCCAGCACCCTGAGACTGTACCCTAGCTGTAAGGAAGGAGGCCGAGGACTAGTGAGCGTGAGAGACACTATCCAGGATGAAAAATCCAAGATCCATAAGTACATCAAGGACAAGGCTACAACAGAGGACATGCTTAGTAAATGTCTCAGACAATGGGGAACAGAAGATGTGCTGGAGGTTCCATCATGGGAGGATAAGCCCCTACACGGGATTTACGACCGAAACATAACCGCAGAGGCGGATATCAGAAAATCCTACCAATGGCTATACAAAGCCGGACTAAGGACAGCATAGAGGAACTCATCATGGCTGCACAGGAGAAGGGCCTGAGCACCAGAGCAATGGAGGCCCAGATCTACCACATCAGACAAGACCCCAGGTGCAGACTGTGCGAAGAGGCTCCTGAGACAATCCAGCACATAACTGCAGGGTGTAAGAGGCTGGCAGGGAAAGCTTAAATGGAGTGCCATAACCAAGTGGCTGGAATAGTGTACAGGAACAGTGGTGCAGAGTATCAGCTGGCACACTTTCAAAGATGGTAGAGAATGACCGAGCCAAGATATTGTGGGACTTCCAGATACAGATTTACCGAATGGTGATGGCAAACCAATTGAACATTGTTTTGGTGGACAAAAAGCAGAGAAAAGCCATCGTGGTTGACATAGCAATACCAGGAGGACTGCAACATCAGGAAAAAGGAACATAAGAAACTAGAGAAGTACCAGGGGCTCAGAGAAGAGCTGGTTTTTTTTTTTTTTTTTTTTTTTTTTTTTTTTTTTATGTTTTTTATTTTATATGTCCAAACTGAAAATACTTTTTTTTATATTGGTCTTTGTTAAAGTTGCTTACGTCATTTGCTCATTATTCCTGCTTCTTAAGCACATGCTTTCATGACAAATAACTGGCCTGCTGACTAATGTATCCTACCCTTTCAACATTGGCCATGATAAGAAACAAAAAAATGTCCTTTGTCTGTCATAATCAAAATAGTATCCCTAATCCATGTACACTATATTGCCAAAAGTATTTGCTCACCCATCCAAATTATTGGAATCAGGTGTTCCAATCACTTCCATGGCCACAGGTGTATAAATTCAAGCACCTAGGCATGCAGACTGTTTTTACAAACATTTGTGAAAGAATGGGTCGCTCTCAGGAGCTCAGTGAATTCCAGCGTGGAACTGTGATAGGATGCCACCTGTGCAACAAATCCAGTCGTGAAATTTCCTCGCTCCTAAATATTCCACAGTCAACTGTCAGCTGTATTATAAGAAAATGGAAGTGTTTGGGAACGACAGCAACTCAGCCACGAAGTGGTAGGCCACGTAAACTGACGGAGCGGGGTCAGCGGATGCTGACGCGCATAGTGCGAAGAGGTCGCCAACTTTCTGCAGAGTCAATCACTACAGACCTCCAAACTTCATGTGGCCTTCAGATTAGCTCAAGAACAGTGCGCAGAGAGCTTCATGGAATGGGTTTCCATGGTCGAGCAGCTGCATCCAAGCCATACATCACCAAGTGCAATGCAAAGCGTCGGATGCGGTGGTGTAAAGCACGCCGCCACTGGACTCTAGAGCAGTGGAGACGCGTTCTCTGGAGTGACGAATCGCGCTTCTCCATCTGGCAATCTGATGGACGGGTCTGGGTTTGGCGGTTGCCAGGAGAACGGTACTTGTCTGACTGCATTGTGCCAAGTGTAAAGTTTGGTGGAGGGGGGATTATGGTGTGGGGTTGTTTTTCAGGAGCTGGGCTTGGCCCCTTAGTTCCAGTGAAAGGAACTCTGAATGCTTCAGCATACCAAGACATTTTGGACAATTCCATGCTCCCAACTTTGTGGGAACAGTTTGGAGCTGGCCCCTTCCTCTTCCAACATGACTGTGCACCAGTGCACAAAGCAAGGTCCATAAAGGCATGGATGACAGAGTCTGGTGTGGATGAACTTGACTGGCCTGCACAGAGTCCTGACCTCAACCCGATAGAACACCTTTGGGATGAATTAGAGCGGAGACTGAGAGCCAGGCCTTCTCGTCCAACATCAGTGTGCGACCTCACAAATGCGCTTCTGGAAGAATGGTCAAAAATTCCCATAAACACACTCCTAAACCTTGTGGACAGCCTTCCCAGAAGAGTTGAAGCTGTTCTAGCTGCAAAGGGTGGACCGACGTCATATTGAACCCTATGGATTAGGAACGGGATGTCACTTAAGCTCATATGTGAGTCAAGGCAGGTGAGCAAATACTTTTGGCAATATAGTGTATATGTGGTAATGTGGCCTTTTTGTTAAGTTGTTGCATGTTTTCTAATTTTGGATTTTCTTTATTTTTGAACTTGTTTGCTTGTTTTCAATTTTGTGTGTTGCATGTTTTTTTGGATTTTGTTTGGAGGCCACATTGCCACCCACACCTGGACACGCCCACAACTGCACAGGTGTTCCCAATCAACTAAGCAGCGTGCCGACTGGGACGCTGATTTAAAAAAGGGCAGCTGCTTGGTTGGAGGGACAGACACCGGACATGGGAAGGTTTGGTTGGGGAAGGCCGATCTTGGAGGGAGCCGGACGGAGCGAGTGAGAGGGAAGCAGCGGGAGAGCCTTGGGGACTGACGGCAGGAGGCCCGCCGGAGCGAGGTGGAGAGACGCGCACCGGAGAGAGAGACGCGCACCGGAGAGAGAGACGCGCACCGGAGAGAGAGACGCGCACCGGAGAGACGTGCACCGGAGAGAGAGACGCGCACCGGAGAGGGAGACGCGCGCCGGAGAGGAGCGCGCCGGAGAGAGAGACGCGCACCGGAGAGACGCGCACCGGACAGAGAGACGCGCACCGGAGAGGAGCGCGCCGGAGAGACGCGCACCGGAGCGAGCGAGGTGCAGGGACGCGCACCGGAGCAAGGTGCAAGGACGCACGCCGGAGAGACGCTCACCGGAGCGGGGTGCAGAGAGGCCCGTCATGGAGCGAGGCGCAGAGGCACGCTGGCGAGAGGCGCGTGTTGGAGGAGACCTCGCAGGCCAGCTACGCTGGAGAGGCCCACACGCGCAGCGTGCCGAAACGAGGACCCAGCGCTGGGGTGGACGGTGCCCTCCATTATACCCGCCAAGTGCGCGTCTTTTAACAGACTTCCCCATTGACTCTGCTGCTCTCCACCATCTGGATTTTTATCTTTCTTTTTAATCTTTTCTCTTTTATCTATCTTTTTTTTATCTTTTTCCTTTTAACGTATTTTATTGAACACTTTTAGCGAGCTCGTCTTTTTACGTAAATTATTGAACTTTTAATCTATTAAACTTTTTAAGGCCCTGCTCACAATCGCCGCAGTCTGTTTGGTTTTTATGTTTTTTTTAAAGATGATCGCACCTCTCGGGTGCCACAGAATCTGGCGTTGCTGGTAGGACTGCGGGGTTGTGAGCAGTGTTTTTAACGGGTTTTATTTTATTTATTTATTTTTTTAAATCAGATGGGAAGGTGCTCTCCCATAGGACTATGGATCGGCCGGGACGGGCCTTATTAAAGTGTGGGGGGATGTGGTAATGTGGCCTTTTTGTTAAGTTGTTGCATGTTTTCTAATTTTGGATTTTCTTTATTTTTGAACTTGTTTGCTTGTTTTCAATTTTGTGTGTTGCATGTTTTTTTGGATTTTGTTTGGAGGCCACATTGCCACACACACCTGGACACGCCCACAACGGCACAGGTGTTCCCAATCAACTAAGCAGCGTGCCGACTGGGACGCTGATTTAAAAAAGGGCAGCTGCTTGGTTGGAGGGACAGACACCGGACATGGGAAGGTTTGGTTGGGGAAGGCCGATCTTGGAGGGAGCCGGACGGAGCGAGTGAGAGGGAAGCAGCGGGAGAGCCTTGGGGACTGACGGCAGGAGGCCCGCCGGAGCGAGGTGGAGAGACGCGCACCGGAGAGAGAGACGCGCACCGGAGAGAGAGACGCGCACCGGAGAGAGAGACGCGCACCGGAGAGAGAGACGCGCACCGGAGAGACGCGCACCGGAGAGAGAGACGCGCACCGGAGAGGGAGACGCGCGCCGGAGAGGAGCGCGCCGGAGAGAGAGACGCGCACCGGAGAGACGCGCACCGGACAGAGAGACGCGCACCGGAGAGGAGCGCGCCGGAGAGACGCGCACCGGAGCGAGCGAGGTGCAGGGACGCGCACCGGAGCAAGGTGCAAGGACGCACGCCGGAGAGACGCTCACCGGAGCGGGGTGCAGAGAGGCCCGTCATGGAGCGAGGCGCAGAGGCACGCTGGCGAGAGGCGCGTGTTGGAGGAGACCTCGCAGGCCAGCTACGCTGGAGAGGCCCACACGCGCAGCGTGCCGAAACGAGGACCCAGCGCTGGGGTGGACGGTGCCCTCCATTATACCCGCCAAGTGCGCGTCTTTTAACAGACTTCCCCATTGACTCTGCTGCTCTCCACCATCTGGATTTTTATCTTTCTTTTTAATCTTTTCTCTTTTATCTATCTTTTTTTTTATCTTTTTCCTTTTAACGTATTTTATTGAACACTTTTAGCGAGCTCGTCTTTTTACGTAAATTATTGAACTTTTAATCTATTAAACTTTTTAAGGCCCTGCTCACAATCGCCGCAGTCTGTTTGGTTTTTATGTTTTTTTTAAAGATGATCGCACCTCTCGGGTGCCACAGAATCTGGCGTTGCTGGTAGGACTGCGGGGTTGTGAGCAGTGTTTTTAACGGGTTTTATTTTATTTATTTATTTTTTTAAATCAGATGGGAAGGTGCTCTCCCATAGGACTATGGATCGGCCGGGACGGGCCTTATTAAAGTGTGGGGGGATGTGGTAATGTGGCCTTTTTGTTAAGTTGTTGCATGTTTTCTAATTTTGGATTTTCTTTATTTTTGAACTTGTTTGCTTGTTTTCAATTTTGTGTGTTGCATGTTTTTTTGGATTTTGTTTGGAGGCCACATTGCCACACACACCTGGACACGCCCACAACGGCACAGGTGTTCCCAATCAACTAAGCAGCGTGCCGACTAGGACGCTGATTTAAAAAAGGGCAGCTGCTTGGTTGGAGGGACAGACACCGGACATGGGAAGGTTTGGTTGGGGAAGGCCGATCTTGGAGGGAGCCGGACGGAGCGAGTGAGAGGGAAGCAGCGGGAGAGCCTTGGGGACTGACGGCAGGAGGCCCGCCGGAGCGAGGTGGAGAGACGCGCACCGGAGAGAGAGACGCGCACCGGAGAGAGAGACGCGCACCGGAGAGAGAGACGCGCACCGGAGAGAGAGACGCGCACCGGAGAGACGCGCACCGGAGAGAGACGCGCACCGGAGAGGGAGACGCGCGCCGGAGAGGAGCGCGCCGGAGAGAGAGACGCGCACCGGAGAGACGCGCACCGGAGAGAGAGACGCGCACCGGAGAGAGAGACGCGCACCGGAGAGAGAGACGCGCACCGGAGAGACGCGCACCGGAGAGAGAGACGCGCACCGGAGAGGGAGACGCGCGCCGGAGAGGAGCGCGCCGGAGAGAGAGACGCGCACCGGAGAGACGCGCACCGGACAGAGAGACGCGCACCGGAGAGGAGCGCGCCGGAGAGACGCGCACCGGAGCGAGCGAGGTGCAGGGACGCGCACCGGAGCAAGGTGCAAGGACGCACGCCGGAGAGACGCTCACCGGAGCGGGGTGCAGAGAGGCCCGTCATGGAGCGAGGCGCAGAGGCACGCTGGCGAGAGGCGCGTGTTGGAGGAGACCTCGCAGGCCAGCTACGCTGGAGAGGCCCACACGCGCAGCGTGCCGAAACGAGGACCCAGCGCTGGGGTGGACGGTGCCCTCCATTATACCCGCCAAGTGCGCGTCTTTTAACAGACTTCCCCATTGACTCTGCTGCTCTCCACCATCTGGATTTTTATCTTTCTTTTTAATCTTTTCTCTTTTATCTATCTTTTTTTTTATCTTTTTCCTTTTAACGTATTTTATTGAACACTTTTAGCGAGCTCGTCTTTTTACGTAAATTATTGAACTTTTAATCTATTAAACTTTTTAAGGCCCTGCTCACAATCGCCGCAGTCTGTTTGGTTTTTATGTTTTTTTTAAAGATGATCACACCTCTCGGGTGCCACAGAATCTGGCGTTGCTGGTAGGACTGCGGGGTTGTGAGCAGTGTTTTTAACGGGTTTTATTTTATTTATTTATTTTTTTAAATCAGATGGGAAGGTGCTCTCCCATAGGACTATGGATCGGCCGGGACGGGCCTTATTAAAGTGTGGGGGGATGTGGTAATGTGGCCTTCTGGTTAAGTTGTTGCATGTTTTCACATATACAATGAATAATGCTTCACCCTAGGTACAATATAGAAGTTACCTAAATGAACAAATGATAAGATGCATTTAATCAGACTAGCTGTGTATTTCATTTTCTCCAGCTGATGGCAGCACTGTCACAAGTTAATTATGCTCAAAGATAAAGAACTTCTATCCTCTCAGAAACATACAGAATGATTTTATTTATGTAATACTGACCTCTGGTTGTTAAATCATTATTTGAACTTTAATAATATCTAAACTTACCTTTGGTTAAACAACTTATTATCCATTCAAGTAACTATGGAGTTGAAGAAGTTAGATTAAAAAAAACATTTGGTGACATTCTTAATAAAACATACAGCTCTATAGTCTGTTTCTTAACATGCAAAATATCTATAAACAACAAATTAACGAGTCGAAACCAAACTATCAGAGAAGCTGAAACTTCAAGTGAATGACTTGATGCAATCTGTTGACTTTCCTTTAAAAGAAAACTGCCTCCAGATTAAAAATTAGAAAAACTTGACTGCAATGTTTGATAGCTACAAACAATGGAATAAATATTATCTGTTATTTTTTGACAAGAGCTACCCTTAAGACCAAAATATTACATTTTTATAGTGAAAACTTTTTTTTAATATTTATAATAAGTCACCATGTCACAACCTGTCTATTATGTACCATGCCTTTTGCATAGAGACAGATAGCTGTAACACCTCGCTGTTGGCCGTGATGCACAACAGTTATAGAAAATAGATGGATGGACAGATGGAAACATACAAAAACATACTTATCACACATAAATTCCACCTAAAATCATATATCAGTCACTTATTTCTCATATTAAGCCATGTACTGTTTATTTCCCCTTATGACTTCTTATGAGTTTGAAACTTTTTAATCAGCAGTGAGATAGTTCAGAGCTTTAAGATTTACTTTTTAGTTTTATTAAACATCTTACAGTCAAAGAAAAAACAACAGCACAAATGAATGTCATCAGGAAGCTAGGTCTCATGTTAGTAGTCTTCTCAAGGGTCTAATTAGAGTGCAAGTGTAATCAAAGGTTTCCCAAAGAGGGACATTGGTGTATTCGTATCTTAAACGCAACCTTATGCAACCTTATGCAACATTATTCCTTAACTTTTGTCAAAAAATGTTTTTTCCAAACTTAGATATAGAATTGGTATAAGAAACAACAACTTGATTCTAGCCTAAAATTTTAAATGTTCAACATTATAAATGTACATCCACAGGCACCATAGACACCATAATAATTCTCTTTTATTCTTCCAAAACTTTCTCAATTCAAAAAAGGCTAAATGCTTCAACATTTTAAAGCTAGTAACATTTTATCTTTTATTAAAAACCCATAATTTATCGTTATACTCTACAGGCCACATTTTGTTTAATAGAATGTTACTGTCGGTTTGAAATGAGTATTAATTTAAAAGGGTTAAAATGGAAAAATGTATGACCTTTCAGTGTGGTTAAACATTACAAATCATTCTACCCATTTAACTATGCTATTACTCTTCTAAAACAATTCCTGCCATTAATGATGACTTATAACAAAATCTGTAAGTTCAATCTTGTTTTTTTAATTTAAAAAAGACCCAAAATCTGCACCTATTACTAGGATAGACTGTAGTAGCTGTGTGGTTAATAAAATCCACTCAGGTAAAATAAAACATATGCTCGGAGACCTCCATTGAACACTGGGGATATTAGCACTCCTCTATTACCAACAATTTAAATTCTCATGGCTTTCCATAAAATACACGTGTCTACTCAAGTGGGAATCCTAAGCTATTAGCATTATTAAATCTGGGTATTACTCCCATTGAGCTCTCTGGGGGTTGTAGGGAAATTAATGCCTAACATTGTGCTGATGTTAATTTTATAGAAAAGGCAAAAAAACTCTGTAAAACCACCTAAAAAAATCTGAGGTCAGTTTCTACTTAAAAAAGGCTTTTATATGTTAACCTTCATAAAGATGTTAAACTGCAGCATAAAAACTTTCTTGACTATATATATATAAAAAAATATATATATATATATAGCTTCTGAAGCACATATGGGTAGCATACTAAACAGTAGTAAGGGCAGTAGCTAAAGCAAGGGGCCTTCATATGCAGGTCATTCAGAGTGCTCTTCACCATACACTTGAATGGACTGTGCACATACTGTTAGCCTTCTCATGACAACTGACTTTATTTCCCATGCTATCATAGGACGATTGTGCCTTCTAGATTTATAAAAAGAAAAGAAATCGTTGTGTGGAACCTTGTGCCATTTCTTCTCACACTGGTCAATGAGGCAGAGAGAGTCGCTGTCACATTTAAAACTGTTTGGTATGAATTATTTTTCTAGGTGACAATTACTTTCCTGAGTACTGTAGTAAGAGACAAAAGTTTCCAGTTATAAAGATTTAGCTATGTGTACACCTTTCTGCTAGGGGTCCACCTCAAGTTTGCGTGGACTCCACATAGATGTTTGCTCACATATATCTCCACAAATATGGGCCTTAAACAGTACTTTGGTGCAAACCTTGAAATTCTTACTGTAATTGGGTGCCTTGTTTCTAAAGTGGATAACTGGTTAAACTGGTCTAAAACCATAAAATTAACTAGAAATAACAAGAAAGTGGTACCCTGGCACAATTACAACTACGGGCCTTAGAATGTTTCAACCAGACTCTGGAGGGTTTTGCTTGCAGTGTGTATGCCCATCCCAATGTATATAAAACGTAAAATAGAATTAGGGTAAGAGTAACACATTTAAATTAGCGATAAGTGATATTCCAGTGGTATTGTCCCTACAATAACGTTTTTGAAATTGCCTTTTCACCATGGCCTCCGCATGTCCTGCACCTAACAGCTAAAGCACACTGCCATTCTCAAAGCAGCTGTAAGACGCTTATCAGGACAAAAAATTTCTGAAGAGATGGGTAGTGCTGTAGACTGATATATCTGATACATATACAGAGTACATACATATACTAGGGATGGGGACGATTTATGAAAACCGTCAGAATCGTTCGGTTCGACTGTCTCGGTTCGGTTCGCGCGTGTTTCGTTCGGTTCATGCGCTGCTCCTTTTTCTCATTGAGGAAGCGATTACACTCCAGAGCAGAAGGTGGCGGTACTGCGACCAAAGCCAACCGCCAGTAGTAAACAAGAAAAAGAAGAAGAAGCGAAGCAGCTTAGCCGGGTGTATCAGGGAAAAAAATCAGTTGTTGTGGAGAATTATGTCGGACTGGGGAGTGGGAAAGAACAGGCGTTGGAAGACGCGCCAGCAGCACTTTATAGGTAGGGTGGCCAGATGTCCGGCTTTAGGGCGGACAGTCCGGATTTTCATTGCACTGTCCGGCGTCCGGCGCTGCACCCAGCCGGACGTGTATTTGTCCTCCTTTACCCCCAGATTCCACATACTCCGTCAGCGCTCCGCCCCGCTCACGTACGGAGTACTTGTCTGTCATGTAAATCAATGAGAGCTGTTCCACATCCTCCGCTCGTCACCGCCCACGTACGTCTTCTCCGTCCTTCACCGTCAAAATACGGAGCTGAGCTATTTTTTGCTCCCCTCCGGTCCGTCCAGATCAAGACCCGCTATTGCAATCGCACCAAACAGAAAAAAGAATGTAGAGAAGACCCGGTTTGTCAAATAAATTATAGTAAAAACAGATCGGTATCTAGAAATTAGAGCATAGTTTGTATATATTCCCAAAAACTAAGAGCAATTAATTAAATAATTGGATGCAGACTATTGGTGCTTCAGCAGACCAGGAAGAAGTTGTGAGATTCTAGAGTGAATCTCACAACTTTAAAAGAAAATTCTTATTGCAGGAATGGATGAAGAGATGATGAGTTTGGAAGCAGAGAATAAACAGAGTTCATACAAACTATGTATGATCCTAGTTATCCCTGTTACAAAAATCCACAACAGAAAGAAAATATTTGAGCAGAAACTGAACATCTGCTGGATGATGATGGGGATTTTTTTAATATGTCAGATTCAATTAAGCGTTCACAGGTTTTATACAGGAATGAGGAACTCTAATTTAATGCTCTTTTAATGCTATTAGAAATAATTTTAATGCCATCAACAAGTATCATGTACGCAAGTTATTAGTTTACATGAAATAAGGAGCTGTAAGCACAGTTCCATGACTCAAGTTTATATATATATATATATATATATATATATATATATATATATATATATATATATATATATATATATATATATATATATAGATATAGATATGGATAGATAGAGAACATGGTGATATAATCTTTACTCTCGACAGGCTGCAGCCATGTCATGAATTCCTCTTTTCCAGCCACTTTTTGCAGTTTGCATCGTCCTATTCTCTAGCTCTTTCTCGAGCTTCTTTTCCAAACAACTGCTTTATGATCAATTGCAGCAGTTCTGCGCAAATTAATCGTGTTAAAAAATTGTCACTTTTTAAACACCACAATGTATTAAATAAATACAAATGCTGGGAACCAATTCTTTTTTACATTTCTTTAATATTTTGTTCTATTCAGCTACACAAGCATCCTCTTTAAACTACTAAGAATTGTGCTATAAATGTGACTTTACCCGATTCTTATGTACACCTTAGTAATTTATTGATATGCCGCACAATGTCCTCCTTTTTGGTGCTATAGAAATGGCCACCCTATTTATAGGTCTGCTGTATGGGAGCGCTTTGCATTTAGAGTGACCTACGATGACAGCGGAAAGAAAGTTGTGGATAAAAGTGCAACAGTGTGCAAGCATTGTGCAACACGTTTTGTTTATGCTAATAGCAACATGTCATGCTAACCCCGAAATCCCTCATACTCCGTCAGCAACCCCCGCTGCGCTCCAGACCGGCTGCTCAAAGCAAAGCCTACAGCCCACTGTGGCTTCGTCTGCTCCCCTCTGAGTTCCTTGGAGATGGTAGAGAGCATGTAACCTGACAACAGCCAGATGCATGTCTCGCTCCCATGCATCTGGCTGTTGTCAGGTTAGAGAGCATGCGCCAGATGATTAAATTCAAAGCAGCAAAACATACGGAAATGATCCAGGGTTTCCGTGGATCATTTAAAATAATTACAATCCATTATTTTTGGGGGGATTTTTTCATTAATTTCATAATTTTTTATGGAATTTCGGTGTAACAATCAACATGTATCGAATCGAATCGAAAACCGTGACCAGAAACAGTGAATCGAACCGAACCGTGGATTTTGTGAACCGTTCCACCCCTAACATATACAGAGTATATACAGATAGAAACAGGGACTCAATAGAGGATTTATTAGGTTACAAATGTTTCTCAGTGCTGCTTTAAGCGCCTCTCCAGGTCCGCGCTTTTACATAGAGACAACATGGGAATCTTTAAGTCATATCATGGGAGTCTTTAAGTCCAGCTGGGAAATTTGTGTTGGGTGTCAACATATCTTAACGCAACATTTGCAAAGTCAGCCTCCCTGACTTATAACCCTTTACCCCTGGCCAAAGAAACTGTTTAAACCTGTGAACAATCTCTTTTAGTGACAGTGGAAGCCGCTCACTGACTGCCAGAGTCAAACAACTTGGCAAGCAACCAAGGGAATAGTGGGAACACCAGATCCACTTTTGGCTCACACAATCAGGCCATCATAGGGTGCTGGTGCTACAAACATGTGGTAGATCATACATAATTTTATAAAGTAAATAACCGTCAAGAACAAAGTCGCGTGCACATGGCATTTATTATATCTCCCTTTATTGTTTGATAACGCACTTTATATGTAGCAATGTTTTAAAATAAATTCTGATTACAAATGAAGGATTTTAGGCCTATTTAAACAACCCGCTTTCTTGATCCCACTGGTGCAAAAAATAGCAGTATAAAATGAAACCACTAGATTCCCCCACTCCCTATACCCACCCCCACACTCAAACACAATATTTTGATGTATAAAAAGTGGGAATAATAGTGATAGATGTTCTTTTCTGACAAAATATGGAAATAGATTTATTCAAAATGGATATATGTCATACAGTAGGGTGTTATTTTTATTTTCCCATCTAAATTGACTTCCTTCCGACTGCTAGAATTTTTAAATTAGGTAAGAAGAGTGCCTGAAAAATATTTCTCATCTTTATAAACCATTTTAAATGTATAGATTAAACGTGATAGTTGGTGCAAGATATAGCCGGCGAAATGGCTTAAAAATAGAGAAATTTTTCTACCAAATCCAATTGTTAGATTTTTCTTCTTAATAAAAATGAAAGAAAACATGTATTTCTTAAAAAAAAAAACAGGTTGGATTTCAATCTTTCCCTTGATTTTATTAGTTCATTGCCCAGCCCTAGTTCCATGTTTATTTATACTGAGCGATTTGCCTGTATAAAATGAGAGGAAACATTGGGACAACCTTACTTGTGTGGCATCATAAATGTTTGGGACCTCAAAATGAAAATGGTAATAATTATTACCCACAAAAGGACTTACTAATCTTGAAATTTATTGAAGGTGCAGTTCTGTTTTTTATTTTTTTTTTTATTTAGCACATTTTAAAATCATTTACATCAGACAGGGCTCTTTTCTTGTCCAGACACTTGTGAGAGGAGGTCGGGAGGAACTGACAGTCAGCATTTTGAGGTGTAATGACTCATGTCTGAATTTTTAGATTACATCTTTGTTAATTTCATTTATCTTTAAATTAAGTTCTACTTTTGTTTGAAGCACTTTGAAATACTCATATTTAAAGTGCAATATAAATAACATGCATTCCTATTGTATGTTTTTTTTAATAGTTATTATTACCTCCACCTCTTTGGCTTAAAACTTAATGTTACGTTTATGGCCACTTTTAAACTAACAAGAAGAGCAGTCACAGTGTTAAACACACAGTTTACTAATCTAATTACAGGGGAGACTAAATTGTTTTTCACATTTTATCCATTGCACACACAACAGGCCTTTTCTGCATTTTTTTTCATGCAATTTAGCCCTCGTTTTGTAGGATCTTTGAAGATCTAATTAAGCCCTAATTATGACCAAAGTTATGCCTATTACCTTGTTCAAGTTTTAACTAATAACTTGGTCTTTTGGACCTAAAGTAACGGTTATTAAGAAAAGAATTGTGAGTATATTCTTGCTAACAGGAGTATGACATAACTGTCAACGAAATTACTGTCACCTTAATATAATCAAGGTTATTAAGGTACTACTTGACTTATTTTGAGGAAGTATCGCCTCCTTTAAAATAGTCAAATCAAGATCAAACCCCATATCATGTTCAGGATGTAAACTACCATCCATGTAACATAGCTAGAAAAAAAAAAAACATCAGAAATCCCTGGAGAAAACAAAGAGGATGAAAAATAACCACACCTGCATCAAAAGGTATAATAAAGAAAGGGATTTAGAGCATTCATCTACCTGTTAAGAACTTACAGCTGTGTTGCAAATTCTTGTGAAAGGTATGCTTGAAATGAAACAGCTAATTGCAATTTTACTTATTTTTTAAGTTAGTTTTATTTATTCAATAGAACGAAAATTATAGAATCAGTTGAAATATATATAAATTATATCAAATACATGAATGTTTTTGTATAGTTTCATTTTTCTTTTTTTTCTTAGATGCTTTGAGTTTTTGAAGGTATTTTCATCATGTCAGAGAGCAATCAAAGCAGAGTAACTGCATTTATACTAACTGGATTTCCTGGACTTCATCCAGAATATTATTGTATTGCTTCATTTGTTTTATTCTTAGTCTATGTGGTGACTGTTATTGCAAATATCACTGTGTTTTTCTTATTTGCAACTAACCAGAGCCTTCACAAACCAATGTATTACATAATTTTAAATGTATCTGCCTGCGATCTTCTCTTCAGCACAACGACTTTACCTAAAATCATCAGTAGATACTGGTTTCAGTCAGAGAGCATTTCCTTTACTGGTTGTTTTGTCCAGATGTACTTTGTACACTATTTAGGCTCTGTTAATTCTTTTATTTTCTTCCTGATGGCTTTCGACAGGTATGTTGCTATTTGTCATCCTCTCCGATATACAACAGTCCTTAAAAAAAACACTGTCCACATTCTCAGCATGACTGCATGGATTATTACTATGGGGTTCCCTTTAATGTTAGTCATTAGAGCATATCCTCTTCCTTACTGTGCATCAAATGTTATTCATCACTGTTACTGTGATCATATAGGAATAACAGTTCTGGCCTGCACAGACAGAGCTCCTTATTCTTTTCCTGCTTTTGTGGGAGCAATGATTACACTGTTAGTACCTTTGGCATTTATTGTTTTCTCCTATTTCTCAATATTTATAGAAATAAGTAAGGTAGTAGGTCCAAAAAAATGTTTTAAGTCTCTGTCTACATGTAGTACTCAGTTAATTATTATCTCACTGTATTATGTACCTCGATGTTTTGTGTATTTTGCTAGCCAAGTTGGGATTACATTTAGTGCTGATTTGAGAATAGTTATTATAATGTGCTATAGCCTTGTCCCTCCAATGATAAACCCACTTATCTACTGCCTAAGAGCTAAAGACATCAGAGAGTGTTTATTAACACTAGTCTACAGAATAACTGGACAAAAAGCTAAAGTTTTACCAGCTAATGATTAATCATAATTATTTCTTTTTAAGTATAACTGAAAACCTGGTCCTGAAAATCTATATATTTTTTAAGATTATCTCAATATCAGAAGAAACTATTGTGCTAATGTGATTTCATATTCCGTTTGTAAATAACAAGTGACAAATCACAAGGCCTAATTTTAAAGGGGTGAAAAATAAAAAATAGCTTTTCTCATTTTATTTTGAGTTTTTTTGTGTGTGTCTGTTATTGCATGTCAAGAGCTGTCTAAGCCAAATCATGGCTTGAATCTCCTTGATCATCAAGGTCATCCATCCCTGCCAAGCAGCCACAGTTGTTGCCAAGCTGCCTGTCATTGCTTTGATTTAAATATTGAAATTTCTTTTTCAGTTCAATCACAAAGAAGTAGCTTGTTTTAGCTTCTGGGTTGACACATTCCAAAACAACAAACAAACAATCTGAAAGATAAAGCAAACGTACATAAAATAAATTAAATAAAATAAGAGTTCTAGCTAAGATAAACAGGGAAAACCAAGAACTTAAATTATTATATTCCTCTACCTTACATATAACATTTAAAATGTTTACAAAGGCCCTTCAGTTGTTGGGAAAAGGAGAAGACAAAAGAAGAGTAGGCCACGACAGTGTCATCTTACGCGATACATTTTCTCCCACAGTGAAATGCTGTGAGGTTCATGACAGGTAAGGTACTCAGTGTGTCTCAATTTAACAGCAGAATCCCCCTCGAAAGTTTTGATTTAAAGGCTAATTAAGACAAAGTGCAGCGACAAGGCCCATCCATATTCACAAATCCTTCAAAGGATCCTTCAAATAAGGTCTGCAAATGTGTCTTCCTCTCTCAAAATTTGAAGGATGGCTCTAGTGTATCCTTCTTGGTCCGCCATTTTGCATGATTTACTGCAGGTCGAAGCAGAAATGTCAAGCTCAGGCAGCAAACATGGACCAAGTAGCAAAAATTGTGATTAAAAACTGGTATATGACTGTTTCTGTGACACAATATGAACATTAAAGATGTTTTTAGATGGGAATGTAGCTTTTTTTTTTTACTCAAATATTTGCTGTGTTTATCAAGATTTAAATTAACTTAATAAGGAGCTCCAGTATTTTTTGGAGCTGCTGCAGTGGCATTAAATGCAGGAGTTTGTTCTGCAACCAGAGGATATTTGGTTCAAGCCCCAGCTCTGGCTTTTAAGTGTCATAGTGGCCTAGGGCAAGACACTTCACCTTCCTGGCCTACTGGTGGTGGTCAGAGGTCCCGGTTGTGCCAGTGTACAGCAGCCTCTCTCCTGTCAGTGAGCCCCAGGGCAGCTGTGCCTACTATGTAGCTTGCCACCATGAGTGTGTGCATGAATGGGCGAATGACTAAATGTACTGTAAAGCGCTTTGGTCAGCTTTTGATCTTCTGACCTGAAAAAGTGCTATATGAAATACAGGACAGTTACCATTTTACTATATATGAATATTTAAGGAAGAGAGAGAGTTTAAGTTTGTGGTCCAACCATTTTATTTGTTTTAATTGCTTTTTATTTTTATTTCATTTTAATTCTATGTTATTGTTTAATTAATGTAAAGCAGTTGTCTTGTACTGAATTGTGTTGTATAAATAAACCTGCTTTGCACTGCCTTAAGACCATTTCTAGCCGAGATCTCCTTTCCACTCACAGATGGTATGCGTGATGCCTCCACTCCAATCAATGAGGTATGTTGGACTTGTCACGGTCATTCCAACATACCACTCCTAAACGCTAAGAAACCAGTCAACATCCGTGGTCCACCTGATTTCTCCCGCCAGCCCAATAATGTCAGCCTGTTGTCAGGTCAAAAAGACCTAACAAATATTGATAAGCCTATGGCTCTCACCTGAAGTATTGAAAATCAGAGAGAGGCTTGGATTTGCTCACATCAGACCTACAGTATTGGTGTGTCACAGCCATGAGATAAAAAAAAACATAAATTAATTTTAAAGAATAGTTGAAAAAAAATGAAGATTCTTCCAGTGATTCTTCCCTTCTGTGAATCTCCCCTGAGCTACCAGCTTTGTTTGTGTTGCTGTAAGTGCCGCTATTAATCACAGCTGAAACCAAGCCCTGATGCCTAAATCCCTTGCCTCTCCACAGACACCTCTAATGGGAGAAATCTCAAATGCTATGGGAGTAAGGCTCTGAAGTAATATCAGTTGTACATGCAGCTCAGGGGAGATCCTGTTTTGCAGCTCTTAACTTCCAAAAGGCTTTGTTATTACAAATAGTTTGTAATTGCAAAATGTCTGTCTTCAGTAGAATAGAATCATCTTCTCTTTTACTCTTAAACAGGTGTTACTTTGTTTTTACTTCCTTCTTGTCAGCGGTGTGTTTCATGTTTTTACTTTCGTTGGATCACTTATTTCTATATTTTATTTATTTATTTCAGATTTTTTGATTTATTTAAACCAATTTAATGTGTCAAACTGTGCCTGGTTTTATAGTGCTTTATGAATACAGTTGGTTTATTTTTGGTTAATAAACATACATTGTGAAGGTACAGAGTTTGTTCTGAGAAGGAGTACTCCGTGACATACATTTATGAAGGTGAAAAGTACAAAAAAACTTTAAAATTAGATCTCCCAGAAAAACACAAAATCCTAAAAACAATATAAGAATAAAAGTAAACTAAATCATAACCTAATAAGGAAAACGGCAAAGAGACTTGAGCATTTGAAAGTGATCTAAAATGTAAATACCCTTGGGGCCTGATTTCAAGATGGTTTGCACGCCTTAAAACACATGCAAACTGTTTTAGGTGCAGAGTAGATGCAGATCTTCCAAAAAGCATTTTGCATTTTCAGTTCAGTAGACGGTGTGTGCCCACCATATTTTGCCGGTCTCAAGGCACTTTACAGAGACAATTCAACATTTCAGACAGTTTGATTGGTTCAAAGTTTTCTATCTAAGGAAAATCAGATGATTGCATCAACTCATTAACTAAAAAGCAATCCCTCACACCAGGCATGCATGTAGTGACGGTAGGGAGGAAAACTCCCTGTTTTCAGGGAGAGAGCTCCAGCAGGTCCAGGCTATCTTCATAAATATGCCTTTAATTCAAATCAGAAACCTAACTATGGCAGCTTTTTATACTTCCTTTTCAGAATTTCTTAGAGACAGGTGCCAACAGACACAAAACTTTCTGCCGTCTATGGGCCGGATCTATCAAATGTTTGCGTGTATAAAAACGTGAGCTATTTCACTGCGCACGCAAAAAAAATGTACAAACTGATCTATCGTGTTTAAATATATTTATTGAATTTGTTTTTTGCAAGAAAATACAAAACAATAAAGAAACCCAATATCCCACCCACCCCAGCTGTCACCGTGAAAGCAAAACATTGCACTGACATGCCAGATCACAGAGAGAAGTTGTACGTTTCAAAATAAATACAGATACAGTACGAAAGTAAAAATTAAGAAATAAAAAACAGCCATCAAGGACTATACCAATGTTGCTGGGTTATCAAAAAATATAAAAAAGGGTTTCCAGACCTTTAAAAATTTCTGTTCAGAACCACGTAGCGAATATCTGATTTTTTCAAGTTTGAGGTTCAGTAAGACCTCTTTAATCCAGTGAGACAGTGACGGTGGTAGAGAGTCTTTCCACTTTAAAAGGATAAGACGACGTGCCAGTAGAGTAGAAAAAGCTATCACTTTGTGACCTCCGACTGGTAGTCGAGTCCCCCCCGGGAATACTCCCTCAGAAGTTACCCCAAATAGTGCGGTTAGAGGATTAAGGGGAATCTCAACACCCAGAACAGTAGATAATGCCTCAAATACACCTTTCCAAAATCCCTCCAAACTGGAGCAAGTCCAAAACATATGAAGCAGAGTGGCCTCACCTCTCTTGCACCGGTCACATGTAGCATCCATTTGTGGATACATTTTTGCCAATTTAGATTTGGACATGTGTACTCTGTGAACAACTTTAAACTGGATTAGCGAGTGGCGCGCACACATGGACGAGGAGTTGACACGTTTTAATATATTGGCCCATAGATTATCATCAATAGGTGTCTGGAGGTCTATGGCCCAAGACTTCTGTATTTTAGAGTCACTTAAGGACACACAATCTAATTGTTTAGCTATAAAGGAAATTGCCCCTTTCTTCTTAATTCCAAAGTTAAAAATATGATCCAGTATACCTTTTGTAGGTTTGTGCGGAAACTCTGAATTTGTCTCCTTCACGTAGTGTCTGACCTGTAGGTATCTAAAAAAGCCAGACGCAGGCAGTAAGAATTTCTGAGAGAGCTGTGCAAAAGAGGCAAAAACCCCCTCTATATAGAGATCCTCTATAGTTTTAATGCCTTTGTTATGCCAGGCTGTAAAAGTTTTGTCATGCATTGATGGCTGAAAAAGATGATTTTGTAATATTGGACTGAATAATCCACTTTCCTGCAGTTTATAGTACTTTCTAAATTGTATATATATTTTGCAAGATTGGACAACTGTAGAGTCTGCATTTTTAAGATCAGGTAGCGTGGCTGGCATGGGTGAGGCCAAAAATGCAGACAGATTTACAGGATTACAAAAATGACGTTCCATAGTTACCCACAAAGGGCAGTCCTCCTCAGGTCTACAATGCACCCAGAACATCATGGAATGTAAATTTGCAGCCCAATAGTACAGTCTAAAATTTACCAAAGCTAGGCCTCCATTTTGTTTATTCTTTTGAAGAAAGTCCTTACGAAGGCGAGGGTTCTTACCACTCCAGATAAACCATGATAAGGCTGCATCTAGCTTTTTAAAGTAACTTCCAGGTATAAATAAGGGCAAACATTGAAACAAATACAAGTACTTTGGAAGTACAATCATATTAATTGAATTAATCCTGCCAATGAGTGAGATAGGAAGAACAGACCAAGATGAAAAATCTTGTTTGGTGTCATTTAGGAGCTTTCCAAAGTTATGTTCGAATAAATTTGAAAATTTTTTTGTAATCACAACACCAAGATAGTTGAAATTATCTTGGGTCATTTTGAATGGGACTTGGATCGACTCCAGTACCGAGGCAGCTAAATTTAGAGGCATTATTTCACTTTTTTGTAAATTTAATTTATAACCTGAGACCTCCCCAAAACGTTGAACAATGTCGATGATATGAGGGATTGCGGACTCAGCATGTGAAACATATAAGAGGAGGTCGTCCGCATATAATGACAGTTTATGCACCGTATTTCCCCTAAGGATACCTGTGATATTGTGATTAGCCCTTATGGCCACAGCGAGCGGTTCTATGGCCAAAACAAACAGAAGTGGACTAAGGGGACAGCCTTGTTTGGTCCCGCGATGAAGTTGGAAAGATTCAGAATATACATTATTAGTCAAAACTGTAGCAGAAGGAGATAAATAAAGTAGCCGGATCCATGCCATAAAACATGGCCCAAAACCAAATTTGGCAAGTGTTTGAAGAAGGAACTCCCATTCAACCCTATCGAATGCCTTCTCTGCATCCATGGAGAGAAGGCATTCAGAAATGGATTCGCAAGGAGAGTACATAATGTTTAGCAGACGTCGGATGTTAAAGAAAAGAGGCCTTTTCTTGATAAAGCCAGTTTGGTCAGGCGAAATAATACAAGGTAGTATGTCTTCCAGTCGAAGTGAAAGAATCTTTGTTAAGATTTTATAGTCTGTATTTACCAGAGAAATTGGTCTGTAGGAACCACACTCAACTGAATCCTTTCCTTTTTTCAACAGAAGTGTAATGCATGTTTGGTTAAAGGTAGGAGGAAGTTTACAGGACAAAAAGGCCTCAGCATACACCTCTGTTAGGATTGGGGATAACTGTTCATTAAAGGCCTGATAAAATTCATTCGAAAATCCATCCAAGCCTGGGGACGTTTTAGTCCTCAATGACTTGATGGCAAAACAAACTTCTCTTTGAGTAATAGGCTGATCCAGAGAAGCCATCTGTTTTGGAGAGAGTGTAGGCAGTCCTAAATTTTTAAGAAAATCTTCAATTAAAGTAGGATTGGGATTATTAGAGGTATACAAATTTGCATAGTAATCCTTAAAGGCATTGTTTATTCCTTGTTGGTCTGTTTGGATTTTCCCATCTTGTGTCCGTATTCCGTTAATCTGCTGTTTCGCCCTTATTCCTTTTAATTGTCTGGCCAACACCTCTCCCGCCTTGTCTCCATGTTCATACATGACACTTCTGTTTTTAATCAAGAGATTCTCAATAGTATAAGTAGAAAGCAAATCATATTCAGTCTTAAGTTTAAGTCGCTGTTTTTCTAAATTTACAGATGGAGTTTGGGCATTTATTATATCAATCTGTGATATTTGTTTATCTAATGTTTCTTGTTTTTTTATAGAATCTTTCCTTTTACTAGCAACATATGAGATTATCTGGCCTCTCAAATAGGCCTTCATTGCTTCCCAGATAGTTGAAACGGACACCTCTGGGGTCCTGTTAAATGCTAAAAAAGTTGATATTTCTGCTGTAATGAAATCAACAAATCTTTCGTCTGACAAAAGTAGAGGATTGAACCTCCAGTTCTTTTTTGCATTTTTACCGCCAGGCACTCTCAGAGTCAATACTAAGGGGGCATGGTCTGAAATTATAATTGTCTTATATTCACAAGCTTGCACATATTGGGTGAGGTTACTATCAACAAAAAAATAATCTATCCGACTATAAGAATTGTGAACATGTGAAAAAAAGAATACTCTCTATCATGTGGGTGCAGAAAGCGCCACACATCAAAAACTCCATACTCGGAGAGGAAGGTCTGCACACAGGTAACTGATTTGGATTGTGTACCACCTTGTCTAGTTGAGGAACGGTCCATTGGATCCATACAGAAATTGCAATCGCCACCGAATATGAGCAAGTGAGTATTGAGGTCTGGAATCAATTTAATCACCCGCTGGAAAAATAAACTATCATCAAAATTGGGTGCATATATATTTACAAGTGCTACCCTCATGCCACACAGGAGGCCAGTAACAACCAGGTAACGTCCATTGTTGTCTACCAATGTGCTAGAATGAATAAAATGTGTATCCTTACTAATAATTATGGCTACACCTCTAGCTTTGGCCTGAAAGGTAGACTGAAAATATTGACCTCCCCATCCACATTTTATTCTTAGTTGGTCAGAAGTTTTCAGGTGTGTCTCCTGTAAAAACGCTACATTCACTTTCAGCTGCTTTAGATGTGTCATGACCTTCTTGCGTTTAACAGGGTGATTTAAGCCCTTGACATTCCAGCTGATAATGTTTAAATTATTCATTACAAAGCCTTATGGGGAAAAAAAAGAGTACAGTACAACCTCAATACAAAATGTAGTAATTGTTAATCGGTCAAAAAATAAAAAATAAAAAACATCCCCCGATGACAGCTCAAAAATAAAACAAAAAAACCCTGAGGTGAAACTAGCTGTTAAACACAAAACCAACAGCACACCTAACCTAACTAGCCTACGTCTTCCTGGGTAAGTACACATTCTATTCTAATCTAACTCAAACCCCCACAATTCACGTAAAGTGCAAAATAGAATCATAATTAAATTGACCCCCAAAAAGTGAGGGGTAATACCACTGAGCCTTAAAGCCAGAAAAAATATTAATACAAAATAAAAATACCCCAAATTGAACTCAACATTGAATAATTCACAAAATGGACAAGCCAGGTAATATGGTCACGAGCTAAGAACAGCTGACCAGCAGCACAGTGAACACAAACCTGGCCTGTCCATGTGCAGTTCTTGAACTCCACTCAAAGTTGAAATGTTATGATGCGTTGGCAGCTGCCTCCGCGTATTTTTCTGCCTCCTCAACAGAGCCAAACCACGTACGTTTACCGTCTGCCTGAGTGATGCGAAGCCTGGCAGGGTAGAGCAAAGCAGGTCTCAGTCCCATGGTGTACAAGGACGACATGACAGATCTATACGCCCTTCTCTGACTGACGACCTCCGGGGAGTAATCCTCGTAAAGTCTGAAAGTGTGTCCCTCATAGTCCAGCTGCTTCTTGGTCCGGGCCTCACGAATCACTCGCTCTTTGATCTGGAAGCGGTGAAAGCATATTATGACATGGCGCGGCCTACCGCCTGGTCCCGGCCGCGGCCCTGGGCCGCGGTGAGCCCGATCCAGCTCCGGGGGAGAAGGGTACACATTTGGGCCAAAAACTTTCTGAAGCATTTGGGCGAAAAATACGCTAGGTTGAGGCCCTTCGAGTCCTTCATCCAGACCAATTATTCTGATGTTGGATCTCCTGCTACGGCCCTCTAAATCCACAACTTTGGCATGTAGCTTGTCGTTAGCATCACGTAGCTTAGCACAGGAGGCCTCGAGCTCTTCTAAACGGTGGTCTACGGCTTCTGCACCTTCCTCCAAAGACGTCGGTCGAACATCGTGGTTATCGAGAGAGTCCTGAAACCCATCCAGCTTCTCGTGAAGTTTGTCGATGGAAGCATTCAGCTCCGTTAACAGCACATCTTTGTTTTCAGCTAGCGCGGTCAACAGGTCTGCCTTGCTGATGCCGTCTCCATCTGATTTTTCGCCCCCTTTCGCCAGTTTCGGAGACATTTTGCATCACAACAGGACAAATACGAATTAAAGGAAAAACGGATAGTATCAGAAGGCTTATTTTGGGGGAAAAAAGGTGGTCAAAAAGTTAGAATATTTACGGGAGAACGAACAACGCTCGTCCTACTCCTTCATGACCCGGAAGTCGAAAAGAAAAACTGATCTATCAACAGCGTGCTAAAAGGATTTGGTCTTTAAAACATGCTAAATAGCGCCTCTTATCCATTTAGTACTTTTTCTGCAATGAATATGCAATATGGGGCGTTTACACGCAAAAGTGCGTCTTGTGGGAGGTGAACATGTAAATATATTAATTTAGCACTCGCAAAGTGATTTATCAAACCTGAAAGCAATTTTGCTAACGGTATCTGACTCTATATTTAACACATTTCAAAAGAAGATGCAAATGGTCTGTATGCGTAATTGCGCACACATGGCAGCGGTTATTGTCGCAAGAAGGAGACATCGAAATGAAGCAGGGAGACGCAGAGAATGCATTTTTTCACTCTGTGTCAATATTTTTGGAATGAACGTGGAAACGATCATCAAAACATATCGTTTATCCAGCATTTCCATTTTGAAGCTGTTGGGGGAACTCCGAATGGATTTGGAGCCAGCCACAAGGAGGACCCACGCAATACCAGATATCACAAAACTCCTTGCAACATTGCACTTTTTTGCATCTGGGTCATTCCAGCGTACGGTTGCAGCGAGAGCTGGGATCACCCAATCTCGTTTTTCAGAAGTGCTGTCCGACGGGGTCGGGGTTCTCCACCTGCGCCTGTGGAGCAACATGCCAATGCTGCGGGGATGCGTAATCTCATCCACAGTCACTTCTTCTGAGCCATTTGGTATGTGCATTTTTCTACAGGCCAATACAAAACACCTGTTTTTTTTTTTTGTTTTTTGTTTTTTTGTTTTTTTACTGCAGTGAAGTAGAAATTCAGCCACATACCACCTTAGGGAATAAAGGTTGCCAAAGTTTTTTCTTTATATCACTGTAAGATTTAAATTTCTTAATGCACTAGTTTGTAGAAACTACAAACTACTTTGCCGCAAACCACAAAACGTGCAAAACCATCATTTAAATAGGGCGTCTCCAACAGTTTTGCACCTGCCACCAGTTACGCAATCGCTCTTGTTAAATCACCCGCAAACCATGGTCCAGCCCCTCGCGCAAAATTCCAGTTTGCGAGCGCAAATTACTGCACGCAAAATTGGATCTTGATAAATCTGGCCCTATGTTGCCACAAAGGAGGCACTACGAAGGACCAAAATTTACATAATGGAAAATAAGAGAAGAAATATATGCATTGTATTTATTTTGTTTTCATCTCCTTATAAATGCATTTTTTACCAAGAACATCATATATTATCCCATTCTTTTTTCCTGTGTTTTTATCAAAAAATCTAAATTTATATTTTTTCATTTTCCAAGCCTTTGTTTTTTTTTTGCATTTCACTGTCTCCTCCTTTTCCTTTACCTTATGCATTTTTGCCATTCATTTTCTACTACTTTTTTTTTTCTCCAATGCAGAGCTGTAGATGTAGAAACAGTGGGGTTGGGTTTTGGAATTGCTTACCATTTTCTCCTATTGGCAGAGGTTAGTAGCTGCTGGTGTCTGTGTGGCTATAGCAAAGCTAGTACCAATGGCTAACTTCCATCATTTTCTTGATAAGAGTGGTTACAGATTTGGCAGCAGAGTAGTAAAGTTAGCAGCAGGTAATACAATTAGTCGTAGTGTTGTATGTAGTGTTGACTGTCTACCTCAGATAACATATCAGTTTGCATTACCACAAAGGTTTGTATTAGATTCAGAGGTGCTTACAAAATAAAAGCATGGGCTACAAACAGACTTACAATACGGTACATCAATTCAAACATTTTGAAGGATAATCAGCACCATGTCGAAGAATGTTTTTTAATAATTGCCTGAAGAACACATTTCTACTAATTTAACTGTCCTCCAAGTTGTTACATCTTTTTCGTGTTGTTGAAGTATGAAAAAGTAAAATGACAGCTAGACCCCCAACGGTGGTTGTGGACTTTCCCATAAAATCTAAGGTGTGTAGTGCTAAAGAAATTTAAAAAGTGACAGTCTGGGAGCCAATCCCGTCCCAGCCCCTAAACACTAACCCTATGGACTAACCCTTTGTTTGCGCTTTCCAGTGGCTGATACACCATATTAAGGACCATACCAAACCCTGTCGTTTTCAGGGCGAGTGGACCAGTCAGCCCATTCAAATGCAAATTCAACTGGCTTGCTGCATCTTCTTCAAACTGACAGAAAATAACTAGTTAGAAACAAGAAGAAACATTATGATCCAACAGGGAAGAACCTGAATTCCTATACCGACAGTTGCCTTCCTTTTCACTTTATACCCCCTCAACCTTCAATTCAGACACATTCCACAGCTTGAGTGTGAAAACATTTGGAGTGGCAATTGATATTTAAAGGAATAGTACACCCAAAACATGATTAGCCTTCATTTTCTACTCACCCCCATGCTGAACAACACCCTGGAGTACTTTTTTGATATCTCAAATGCATCTGGAGATCTGGGAGGCTTCTTGCTGTCTGCTGACATTCAAATAATGGAGGTGCCCAGCGCCCGAGGCAGAAAGGTCCATAAAAGTCCACAAAAAACGTGTCAATATTCAATAACGTTAGATTGGATAATTTCTTGGATCTGCATGCTCGCTTTAAAGCGGAAAAGCCCAACCAATTTGGAATACTGGATTCGCCATGTGGAGCCCAGCAAAAAATAGACTCAAGGCTGACCAATAATTCTGTGCAGCTTGCTCTCAAAATAAAAATTTATTTTGGATTTCAGCCTCCCTGTCATCAAAACTCTCCTTGATGTTATGGCGGAAGAGCCCAGAACTGCCAGCTCCCCCCTATCCGTAGACACCTGTGGATGGGTTCAGAACTATAGCCCCAGGTGATAAACTTCACCCCCCCCCCCCCACGCCACCCCCCCCCCCCCCCCCCACACACACACACACACACACACACACAAAACTGATGCTCAGATACCAGATAGACTCACATGCGACTCTCCTATGTTTACCCTCTACTGAAATGTTTGTCTCATGTTGTAAGTGCTTTTCTTTTGCTGAGGTGTTTTTTGATATCTCAAACTGTACCCTGTCAAGGATAAAGTGTGAAATATGTTTTTTTCCCTCTTTTTCCTAAACGTGGCTCCTATCTTTCCACAGAGATAGAAGGCAGTGCCCCACGGCAGGGCCCCCTGGCAGCTGAAATAATGCGCCTAACGTCAGTGGGATGCATGGCAGTCATTTCAGTTACTACTTTTATGGCGATGACACTGAATATGAGACCAAAGAATCACGGACTTCCAGGGCTCAAAACAAAACTGGGCTTGCTGGGAATTGGTGGAGAATTTAAAAAGGAGAAATAGAAATTCAAACGTGGTAAACCTGACCAGATGTCATTTCACTAACTGATTTTCTAGTGATACAACTGATTTCAAGATCAAAGAAATCCCAGACACCCCTGAAGGAGATGAGTTGACAACAGTGCCTATAATAAAAGGGCATGGTGCTTTAAGATCCACTGCCTAACAGTCCTAGTTGCACAAACATTGGAGAAATGTTTTCCATCTTTCAGCTGAAGCTAAAAATTGAAAGATGTATTGAATGTGGGTCAGAAAAGAGATGCTAATAGGGAGGAGAGGTACAACAGAAAGAAGAGCAGAAGAAGATGAAGAAAATACTTTTCAACTAACTAAAAGGTTCCAGGAATTGGAAATAAAGATAGAATTGTTTATGGAATATGGAGAGCCAAACAGGAAGGAGATAGCAGAGGAATAGAAAAGGACTAAAAGGAGGAATAGAAAAGGCTAGTGGGAGCAGAAAAAAAGACAAAGCTTGAAACAAAACAGAGGAGAAGGAGGTGAATGTTATAAGTAAAGACCCTAAAAATGTGAGAGGGATTTATTCGAATTAATGGGCGATGGGTTATGACCCTATATGACCAATGTGGCACAAATCAGAATATCACCCACTGAGTGAATGTGTTTATAATCTTTTCTATAAACTCTATAAACTGTTGCCAGGAAGAAAGATGCCTTAACCTTTAAACTCATCATCAGTTTAGGAATCCTGTCTGGATTTACAAAAGGAGGAATTATAAAGTATCTTAAACAACAGAAGAGTAAGTTTTGAGGAAAGCATTCCCCAGAACTCTTTCTGAAACATTTTACAGAGCAGGACAGTGGTTCAAAAAACACCGGCCTGGCTGGTTGGGGCATGCAGGTCAGTAACCCCCAAACTTGAAGAGTGGTATATATATGTGTGTGTGACTACAGCAGATTCCAGGTCAAACATCAGAGGTCTCTATATATATATAGAAATATATATATATATATATATATATATATATATATATATATATATATATATATATATATATATATATATATATATATATAAAACTCTTCCTCACCCACCTAACTAAAGCTGAATCAAAGCAATACTCTTTCAGTCTAGGTGTGTTTAAAAACACTTATTATTTATTGAATTAGGTATGATAAGAATGATAAGAAATTATGCAAGTAAACATCTCAAGCCTTTTATGGGTCTTTTGAGAATAGGACCCTTTGAGGATGTTCCTGTTTGGATATAACAATCGAATTTTGGAAGACAACCACCCTTTTCTCTGAGGCTTCTCCTGCTGAGCGACCTCAGCGTGGTAGGATTTTCAATTTCAATGTATTATTACTTCCTCAAGTGGTACAGATTGACTTACATGTAAATGTTAATGTGTAATGTTTTATTTAGTATACCTTGAACTTTATTTAAACATCCACTGAATAACTTAACAAATCAAGAAATATTAATAAAGAATTAAAAAAATTTAAAATGTTCATTGATATTTTTACTGTGCTTTAAATACAGGCAAAGGTAATAACATATCATTCTTTACAGGGTTGGCCATCATGTTGTTCAGCTCAAACATCACAAGGATACAAAGCTTTATAATCCTTGGATTCCCTGGACTTTCACCTCAATACCATGGTGCTGCATCAGCAGTACTTTTTCTTGTCTATCTAGCGATTGTAGTAGGAAATATTTTTATTTTAGTTTTTGTCATCAGTGAAAAATCACTTCAAAAACCTACATACTTGATCTTTTGTCACCTTGCGTTAACTGATTTATCATTTGGCACTGTTACTCTCCCAAAGATCATATCAAAATATTGGTTTAAGGATAGCATCATCTCATTTTTCGGGTGTTTTACACAAATGTTCTTTGTTCACTATTTAGGGTCAGTGATGTCATTTCTGTTACTGGTAATGGCTGTTGACAGATTTATTGCCATATGTATTCCACTGCGGTATCCTGTTCTGATCACAAATAACAATATATTTGCTCTTTGTGGATTCGCTTGGTTTATACCTTTACCTCTAATGATCATCGTAACATTGCAAGCCCTCGGTTTACCTTACTGTCAATCAAACACAATCTTACAGTGCTACTGTGACCACATCTCGTTAACGAACCAGGCATGTGGAAATGATTTGAAAATTGTGCAGGTGATTACTCTCTGTATTGCAATGTTTTGTCTTTTGTTGCCTCTTGCGTTCATCTTGATTTCCTATGTTTCTATTATTATAGTCATTTTAAAAATGTCTAATTCTGCAGGGCGCAGCAGAACTTTAGGAACTTGTACTCCACAAATATTCATAACATGTCTGTTTTATCTCCCTAGGTGCTTTGTTTATGTAGCTAATACTGTACGGTTTTCTTTTAGTATAGATGTTCGTATTTTATTAATTTTGCTTTACAGTCTACTTCCTGCTGCAGTCAACCCATTGATATACTGCCTCAAGACTAGAGATATAAAGCGTACTTTGATGAAGAGAATAAAAACAAATAAAATTAGAGTAGAATTAAAAATCCGCAATAACTGATTCTTACAATAAAAATTTTGATGACACAACAGTGAAATGTTTTTAGCGCTAATCCTTCACAAATGATTATTTTTCTTAGAATAAAAATAAGAAAAGAAATCAAACAAACTTCAATAAAAGAATATCATATTGTATGTGCACATCTTTTTTTATTCCTAACAGTGTGGATGGTACAATAACAGAGCTTATGGGGATATTCATTTTTGAGATTTCAATTTTAAGTTGATTAAAGCATTTATGGTGGGGGAAAAAATACAGTTAGATCTTAGGCCCTTTTTGTTGTACAGTAGTAAAAACTCTTTGGCAATATGGTAGGAAAGTTTGAAGACTGAAGTAATAATTTAAAAGTTTAAATATCTATGAGATGTCTACTCATGCAACCTTTTCTTGGTAGTGTACCTTAAGCACACTTAAATTTAAATACTTATGATCTTGTCCAATCTCAAAGTTTAGGTTTTGGGTGTTCTTAGAATTTGTAACCTGCCACTAAAATATTCATTGTAAAGCATACCCAATAAACAAGAGGAAAGATTCTGCTAGTCCATTCAAATTTTTTTTCTTTCACTGAAAATAGTCACCCTGTCTTTTTTCCAAATACGTTTATTTTAAATATCCCTTTCGTAAAACAGTAACAACAGATATAAAAGATAAATGTAAATGTACCTTGTGCTTGATGTAGCTAGGCATCTAGAATTAAAACATTACAAAACAATCTTACTAAGTGCAACTTGATCAAAGATGTTGTTACTAAAAAAGATAAACTAATATGGACAGCTCTGCTTTCTTCCTGCTTCACGGTAAGAAAAGATGATTGGCTCTTGGTTTGGAATGGTTTGTAATGCATTAAAAAAATAAAAATAAAAAATAACACTATTGTCACCAAATGTTTTAAATATAGTTTACTATTAATACCTAAACGTACCTTAATGTACTTGTATGGATATTTTTCTTTTCCTGGATTTCTTACCACAACAGGGTCAATATATATTCAGTTTGCAGTTTTTCATTTCATACGTATTCCTTCAGGTTGAAGATTTTATTCCATGTTTGTTTATTTCAGGTTGAGGATTTTTATTTATTTATTTAATATTTCAGGTTAATGTTTATAATTTATTTATTTATCTTAGGTTGATGTTTTTCCTTTATTATTTATGTCAGGTGGAAGTATTACTTAATATTTATTTCAGGTTTGATTTTTTTGTATTTTTTGTATGGGGGCCTCCAAATAACATTTTTCTTAGGGGCCCAATTTGGACAGGGGCACTAATTCCAATGCTTCTCTGTGTGTATATAGAACAGGGGATAAAGCATAACATTAAAACAGAAAATTTCAGGTTTGAGTAAAAAAAAAACAAAAAAAAAACAGAAACCTAGTACTAAAATACACAATGAATTGCATGCATTACGCAACAAGCGATGTAGGTACGACAGTCATCTTTGTTTGTAAAACTGTAAACCATCCGGGAAAAGCTTCCATTAGGGATCCATGGTGTCTACATATATAATGTAATAACACACAATGTGGTGAAGTTAATTCAGATAAGAGTTTGTTAGGTGTTTAAGAAAGGTGCAGTAATAGCGAGGTAGTGGATTTAATTGGAAAAGAGTCTTACTGTGTTGCATCTAAAGATTTATTCTTTTCCTTTACACAGTTTTAGTAGGTGCATTAGGGATATTGTGAAGGGTTTTATTTACTTCTTTCTATGACTAGTAGTCATTTGAAATTTGTGTTTAATATTTAATCACTGTTTCTACAACTGCTGTGATCTAAACTGATTATGTTATACACTAATGTAACAAGGATAAAAAACTTTTTCATAACTGGATTTCCTGGTCTTTTGCCAAAGTATTATGGTCCTGTTTCAGGTTTGCTTTTCCTGCTTTATTTGGCTATAGCTGGGGGAAACATTTTTGTTTTAGTGTTTGTTAAACATGAAAGGTCTCTTCACAAACCCTCATATCTCATCTTTTGCCACTTGGCACTAACTGACCTGATGTTTGGAACTGTGACTCTACCAAAGGCGATATCGTTATACTGGTTTGATGGGAAGTTGGTATCATTTTTCAGTTGTTTTGCCCAAATGTACTTTGTTCATTTCTTAGGAGCAACTCATTCTTTCATTTTGATGGTAATGGCTCTGGATCGCTTCATAGCAATTTGTTCGCCGCTGCATTACAATTCACTTTTCACAAATACAACTGTTTATGTGCTTTGTGGAATATCATGGTTTATGCCCTTTTCGTGGATGTTTGGTGTAGTTTTAGATGCATTGAGTCTACCTTTTTGTAATTCGAATATAATAGTTCATTGCTACTGTGACCACATATCAATATTTAAACTTGGATGTGAAAATGCACATATTTCTGCAGCTCTGGGATTGGGCCTTGCAATGTTCAGTTTGCTGGTACCTCTGGGTTTTATTATTTTCTCATATTTCATTATCATTGTTTCTGTCCTGAGAATATCCTCCTCAGAAGGACGCATTAAGGCTTTGTCAACCTGCACACCTCAGGTCATCATCACCTGCCTTTTCTATTTTCCAAGGTGTTTTGTGTATTTGGCAAACTTTGTGGGATACACTTTCAGTGCCTCGGCTCATGTAGTTATTGTGATGCTTTACAGTCATTTACCCGCAGCTGTAAACCCGATAATATACTGTTTCAAAACAAAGGACATCAAAGAAAGCTTAAAAATAAGATTTTTCACTGCAAAAAATTTTATCACCTCAAAAGTTAGTTGAATATTGATCCAAATAAGGAGAACCCAGAAGAAAGACAAACACATTTTAACAAATGTAGCTTACACAATAAATAATTTTGTATATCTTAACTATGTCAAAATTGATGAGTTATATATTTTGAATATGATTTTCTCTAAAATGAAATGCATTATTGAATTACTTTGTTTTTCTTTAATCTTTTAGTGTGTGGCATTCATCAATCTAAATGTGTTATGAGTAATTTTCTTTGAAATATGTTTAAATGTGAAATTCTCTATTGTTATCAAGCTAATATGAGAATAAAAAAAAACATTTATACCTATAGGGTAAATATATTCCTTATTACAAAAAAAAAAAAAAAAAAAAATATATATATATATATATATATATATATATATATATATATATATATATATATATATATATATATATATATATATATATATATATGTATACATCATATAGGCAACTGAATTTACACACATGTAGACTGCATTATACAAATCATGGGATTTCCATTAATGCATGTTTAGAAATACTAACTTGTGTTTTTGAGGGATGACTATTTTGTCCCGAAACACAATAAACAAACCACATTATTTATATTTAGATAATAATTGCATAGAAATAAGTAATTCAATTTTAAGGATTCTTGAATACAATACTAAAACCAGAAAGAAAACCATTACTTAGAGTTACTTCTATATGATACTTTACTTACATAGCACTTCAAAATAGAATGTGGACATCAATTTGCTAAACACAAAGACTGAATCAAAGACTACATAAATAAATAAAAGTAGAAACAAATTACTTTAAAAGTAAAATGATATACAAGTGAATGGAGCAACAGAAAAACATGACATAGAAAGAAAGAAAATAAAAAATGAAATTTATAGTAGCCTAGGTGAAGAGTTGTGTCTAAAGAGCAGATTAGAAAATGGCTATTTAAGGGGCCTCCTGTAAATTGCAATGGTAAAATGTTGGATTTTGCAAATCATGGAATACAACTATGACTTAACCTGTTGGCAGAGCTCACATTTTAGTTAATCAGCATGTGTTATGTAGCTTTGGTGAACCTATTTTATTTTATTATTTGTGATTCATCACAAATAAACTTGTTTACATTAAAACAGAGCTGTTAATTTCACTGCAATCAGAATCAGAATAATCAGAAATACTTTAATGTAATTAAGGGAAATTACTTTTGTTACATGCTCCAGATACAGTTTTTATATATATATATATATATATATATATATATATATATATATATATATATATATATATATATATATATATATATGCATATTTAGAGCTAAATCCAAGTAAAGTGATAGTGACATGCAAAATAGTTACATAAATTACATTACATAAATATAAACAGAAGATATGGTTGATGGTCCTGACATTCTGAAACATGTGGCACTACTTCATTGGTTTTAATTGTTTAATAGCTTTACGAAACAATTTGGAAAACAGTGCAATAAACCTTTGTCAAATTTAGAAATAAAAGTTCCATATCTAAGAGTGAGTTAAAAAGTGTCTTTTTTAAAATAGTAGTTCTTATATTCTTACATTACAAACCCTAAAAGACTAGTGATTACCAATATTACTAAAAAAGAATTTGATTTAGTGCCAGCTATAACAAATGATGAAGGCTGTCCACACATTTTTTTTAACATTCTTTCAGAAACACAATTGTGAGGTCACAAACTGATGTTGGATGAGACAACCTGGGTCTCAATCGGCCCATGTAAATCCATGTATCAGCCCTTACTGCTGTATAATTGTAATGACCTCAGAAGTGGGACCCAAAATTCTAGGTGAGAAAGGCAGTGGGAAAGCGTTTAGACTAAAATAAACAGAAACATGGGGCTGCTTGTCAGCTGTGGGGCAAATCTCTGATTTAAAGTTCAGTCTGCTCCCAGAGGAAAGAGTTGAATCTAAACGTGAGGTTACCCCCCAGCTTGCGGCGGGCAGCACCCCACCCCCCAAAAGTTCCTAGAGAAAGAGCAGAGAAGGCGCCAACCGACGCCAAGAAGCAACAGTGCCCTTGAGGGGAAATCCAAAGCCAGAGTCAGAAGACAGGTCTAAGTTCAGACGCCAGTAGAACCCAGGAATCAGTCCAGAACAAATCAAACTAACAAAGCAGACAGGGGCAAAGCAAAACCCGGGATTCACAGGGTTTTTTTGTCGCACAAAGAGTCCCAGATGCTGGGCAGGTGGTGGGCAGTGGTGTCAAAAGTACACACATTTGTTACTTAAGTAGAATTATGGTACAGCAGTGTAACTGTTGTATCAACTTCACCTCTTTACTCAAGTAAAAGTGAAAAAGTATGTGCTCCAAAAAACTACTAAGGGCCGGATTTATCAAGATCCAATTTTGCGTGCAGTAATTTGCGCTCGCAAACTGGAATTTTGCGCGAGGGGCTGAACCATGGTTTGCGGGTGATTTAACAAGAGCGATTGCGTAACTGGTGGCAGGTGCAAAACTGTTGGAGACGCCCTATTTAAATGATGGTTTTGCGCGTTTTGTGGTTTGCGGCAAAGTAGTTTGTAGTTTGTGCAAACTAGTGCATTAAGAAATTTTAATCTTACAGTGACACCCCCACCCCCTCCAATTAAAAATAAATAAATAATAAAATAAAATAAAAATAAATATATATATATATATATATATATATATATATATATATATATATATATATATATTTTTTTTTTTTTTTTTTTTTTTTTTGCAGTAAAAAACAAAACAAAAAAAAAACAGGTGTTTTGTATTGGCCTGTAGAAAAATGCACATACCAAATGGCTCACAAGAAGTGACTGCAGGACTGTGCCTACGCATCCCCGCAGCATTGGCATGTTGCTCCACAGGCTTAAGGAGGAGGTCGGGGTTCTCTCCGTTAGGGCGTCAGGGCGACAAAGCATTTAGAACGTCGGACAGCACTTCTGAAAAAACGAGATTGGGAGATCCCAGATGCAAAAAAAGTGCAATGTTGCAAGGAGTTTTGTGATATCTGGTATTGCGTGGGTCCTCCTTGTGGCTGGCTCCAAATCCATTCGGAGTTCCCCCAACAGCTCCAAAATGGCAATGCTGGATAAACCATATGTTTTGATGATCGTTTCCTCGTTCATTGCAAAAATATTCACACAGAGTGAAAAAATGCGTTCTCTGCGTCTCCTTGCTTCATTTCGATACATCCTTCTTGCGACAATAACTGCTGCCATGTGTGCGCAATTACGCATACAGACCATTTGCACCTTCTTTTGAAATGTGTTAAATATAGAGTCAGATACCGTTAGCAAAATTGCTTTCAGGTTTGATAAATCACTTTGCGAGCGCTAAATTAATATATTTACATGTTCTCCTCCCACAAGACGCACTTTTGCGTGTAAACGCCCCATATTGCATATTCATTGCAGAAAAAGTACTAAATGGATAAGAGGCGCAATTTAGCACGTTTTAAAGACCAAATCCTTTTAGCACACTGTTGATAGATCAGTTTGTACATTTTTTAGCGTGTGCAGTGAAATAGCTCACGTTTTAATACACGCAAACCTTTGATAGATCCGGCCCTAAGAATATAAATGTATAAAGTAACCTTTAAAAAAAAACAGCCAGATGCCACTAAATTAACTGAATTTTCGACTATTTCGAAAAATTCTTTGAGATAGGGCCAAGGATGAGGGAGGTCTTGTTGGTCTCCATCTCACGATACGCTCTCGCCTGTGTCCGACCTTTCAGACATTTCAACATCTTTTTCCGAATCCGACATTGTAGCATGGCATAGACAATTCATGTTTGCAGTTTGAAGAACACCTGCTTGCTTCTGATGATTTCCTTAGGTAACCAATAAGTGTTTTGGTTATGCGACTCATCCAACTACACTAGTTTTCCCTAGACACAAAAGTGTGAGTATATATACTTACATACACACACACACACACACACACATATATATATATATATATATATATATATATATATACATATATATATATATATATATATATATATATATATATATATGTTTGATGCAGCAAACAAATACATTTTAACTTCTTCTTTGTAACACTGAACATTAAATATGAATTTTGATTAGAGGTCATAGAAAAACAAATTGAAAGAAGCATTTTGAGGTACTTTGTCTTGGTGTTTTATCCAAAATCTAAACCTGTGATATATTTATTATTGATATATCATAGGTATGTTAAAGTATGGCATAAATATATATTGTTTATAATTATGCATCTCATTTTGACATTGTTTTTTGACTGCAGGGGCACTTATTGTAATGCACCATGTATGAACCACAGTGTTTTACATTTGTGTGTGTGTTAGACAAGACCGTCGTACGGATGAAAATTTGTGACAGGATACTTGTCATCTATTGGGATTCATGCTGGAGAAACCAGAGTCGGTAGGGTCTTAAGAGAGGTGCACCAGCCTTACCATCATTTGCGACAACATGTCAGTGAAACTGGCTATTTTAGATTAAACACTGTACCAACTCAAACACTGTTTTTATAATAGATTTTTAAAAATATGTATTCACTGCACAGGGTGCCCGTAATCTGAACCCCATCCCCAGGCATGGACTGGTAATCGGGCGTACCGGGCATTTGCCCTGTGGGCCGACGTGCTGTTTTGGCCGGTCAGATTTCAGTTGTTTTCTCATCAATATGCGAGAGTTTAGAGCGATGCGCGCTCCCGCGTGAGGGGATGCAAATCTCGGCATAACACCTGTACCGCTACATATTAAAACAACAACCGTATTTTATTTTCATTTAGATGGCAAAACAAAACTCAAACGCTGTTGATTTTCTATTAATTTGATTTTTCATTTTTTCGATTTAGGTTTTAAAAACGGAAAAACAGAAAAACCACATGCTTGTTTTGTTTTTTTCGTTTTTGTTTTGAAACGAAAAAAACAAAGAAAAACCATACACGAATTTCTTTTCTTTTTAATTTTCAATACTTTCAATCTAGTAGCCTTGAACATCGATTGTGCTTTCTGTTTTTCCTGGGACTTCAGCATACAGTGGACTTCACCACGGTGTCATCATTCCTCACCATGGCTGGTTCTAGACAGGGGCCAACGGGGGCCAGTGCCCCTGTAGATGATGTCCTGGCCCCTGTACTGAAGACATAATACTTAAAAGAAATTCTAATGATGATATGCGCTGAAACAGACATGGTTACTGATAGGCCCTTTGGATCTATTTCATTCTTTTTCTTTACAAATTCTGTTTTACTAATTATTCCAAAACAATAAGCTGATAGCTTCAGTGGTATTTGGATAGGATCCCAGTTTTCATCTGCTAAATGTTTTTTTTTCCCACAATAAATAAAAAATGCCCTAATTGTTACAAATTAATTGTACAGTTTTTCTTGAGTTCTAATTCAAATTTTATAGAAAACGGTAGTTTTAACATAAATTAAGTCAAAAATATGTAAAATTCCTAAATTATAAATGTATATTGATCTAATACGTAATAGAATTCTATTGGACCTCATTGAAAATAAATTTCACTTCATGCACTGCAAAAAATATAAATCTCAATAAGTTATTTTTTCTTAAAATAAGTGTGTTTTTCCTTGATTTGAGGAGGTAAGTAAGACACTTTGCCAATGGAACAAGACAATTTCCTTTTAAAATAAGAAAAAACTATTTTATCGTCTTATTTCAAGTAAATATTATCTAACTATCTTATTTTAAGAGTGAAAATACTCATTCCATTGGCAAATCATCTTATTTACCTGCTCAAATTAAGGCTAAATATACTTAATTTAAGCCATTTTTTACTTATTTCTGGATTGTTTTTGCAGTGTGCAGCTCTCTTCATATATTTGAATCCCTTGCCCTGTTTTTTATTTCATGCTTTTCTGTGCCCCCATGAAAACACGCTGGCCCCCTCCTTGCCCCATGGTACATTTGGTCTAGATCAGCACTGTTCCTCACCTTCACTAGATGTGGTTATATTCTGCTGTAATTGCTATATTATATTATATTATCGTTTTGTACTCAAGGATTGATCCTCTGCCGACTCAAAGGATGCACAGCTTTAAGTGGTAACTAGGGGACTGCCAATCCGGGATAATTTATCCGACTTGCGGGCATCGGTGAACAACTATCTACATCAGGGAGACTCCTGGAACTTCCGGGAGGCTTGGGATGTCTGCTAGTATTATCCATGTTTCTGAACCAGTGAGTGGGTTGTGTTCCCTTGTATGTGCTGAGTGCTCTGCTCCTCACCTCCTCCATATAGATATTGGAAACAATAGATGATAGTGGGGATACCATGGCACAAAAGCGTCATCAGGTCACAAATCTGGTTAGGCCTGTATTTCAGGGTTCCATCATGTTCCAATTGTGTACTGACTTTGTTCACTGCCTCTAATGTGGGAATGCAAGTTAAGAAAGAAGTTGCATCAAAAGAAACAATTTCACAGGGAGCAAATCTCTCAAATGCTGTTTTTTGGAAATAAAGTCTATGGAGTATTGTATGTGGTGTGGAGTGATTCCAACAAATGGAGCCAAAATTGTTGCACAGTGTATTGCAATATTGAGTGTCACTAAGTTAATGCTGGAGTTATTTCTTTTGTTATAGGAAAAAACAATTGCACCATAGTCTGTAGACTACTTTGTATGTTTAGACAATCACAGCTGAGCTGTAACTTTGTTATCGAGAAAAGCAAGAGGTGCTCCTCTGCTAAAATGGCTCATTTGGGATTTGTTTGTTTCCATAAATCACTTGGCACACACTATCAGCCATTGGTGCAGTGAAAGGATAAAGCAGGGTTACTTTACTGGAAACGGACACATCAATTCACCTTCTTTGCTGATGCTTTTGTTGGTTTTCCGAAGACATGTTTTTATATGTTTTAATGTAGATGCTCTTTTTGTTTCAAATCTAATTAGTCCTTCAAGCTTTGTGCTTTATATTAATTTTGTTCACTTCTTTTTATTAAATGATATAATGAGTACTAATGAAACAAAGATAACAGATTTTTTCCTTTTAGGATTTCCAGGACTTTTGCCAAAGTTTTATGGACCTGTTTCTGCTCTGCTTTTTCTATTCTATTTGGCTATAGCTGGTGGAAACATTTTCATTTTAGCATTTATAGCATGTAAGCGATCTCTTCAAAAACCTTCTTATTTCATATTTTTCCATTTGGCATTAACTGACTTATTGTTTGGAACTGTAACCCTGCCAAAAGCTATATCAAAATACTGGTTTAATAGTAGCATAGTTTCATTTTATAGTTGTCTTATCCAGATGTTCTTTGTTCATTTAATTAGTGCAGCTCATTCTTTTATATTGATGGTGATGGCTCTGGACCGTTTTATAGCAATTTGTTCTCCACTGCGTTATACCTCCCTGTTTAGTAATAAAACTGTTTCCTTGCTTTGTGGAATATCGTGGCTAGTGCCGACATCATTTATGATTACAAATATGTTTGAAATTTTGAGAGTACCTTTTTGTAACTCAAATATAATTGTCCAATGCTACTGTGACCACATGTCAATCTCAAATCTTGGATGTGAGTATGTACGAGAAGTTAAGACTATTGCATTAATTTTTGCAATGATTAGTTTGTTGGTGCCCTTGGGATTTATAATCTTATCCTATTTTGTTATTATTGCTGTTGTCCTAAAAATATCTTCCCCTGGAGGCTGCATAAAGACACTGTCTACTTGTACCCCACAACTTATAATCACATGTTTGTACTATTTGCCAAGATGCTTTTATTACCTGGCAAATTTTGTGGGATACACTTTCAGTGTTCCTGTTCAAATAGTTATAGTAATGTTGTACAGTCATATACCAGCAGCTGTAAATCCACTAATTTACTGTTTGCAAACAAAGGATATCAAGGAAAAAATAACAAAGAATTTTCTCTCTTGGAAAACTTACACCATAAAACCCAAGTAAGACAAATTGGTGAATAGGACAGAAAATGTGACAAGATATTTTTGTCACATTTTTGTTCTCTATTTATACTCTGCTTGGAATTTAGATATGGATGTGTTTATTTCTTTAAAGAGACATACTTTTACTAATTTTGATGAACGATTTTTATTTTTACTCTTCCAGAACTTTTTTTCATTTTCGCTGTGTTTTATTATTTTGTGTTTGTTCATATTGAAAATAACTTTTCCTAAATAAAGCCCCTCTAGGTATCTTAAGTCAAAAGTTAACAAAATGTAAAACACAACTTCATACAAGCATTAATATTTCCTAGAAACCTCAGCATTTAAGCGTATGCAGAACTTACAAAAATACAAATGAAGTAAACAAATTAGTTCAGTAAATAATATTTTTTATTCAAATGCTAAACTAAAACTGTAAAAAGAATGTACCTGCACACGAAATCTGAAACGTTCCAGATTATGTCAACGGTGAATGTCTAGAAGGGATACTATTTTTAGTTTGTTTTAGACAAAAATCTATCTTTATGCACTGGTCTTAGGACTCAAAAATGTCCAGATTAATATCAAGAAAAATGTTTAAAAACAGCATTGGCACCTGACCAGATGATAAGAAAAATATTTTGACAAGTTGAAATGTTCCCACATTGCAACTTCTGTTTCAGTCATCTAGCAAGATTTAGGTAGAATTAATCATCTGCATCTATTCTTATTTTACCTGTTATGTGTTTTAAAAATGGTAGTAGTATATACAGCATTCATAACTAGCACTGCTATTGTAATTGCATACCAACCTATCTTGTCTTCTTTCTTTAAAAGCAGTATCAACTAGTTTAAATCTAGTCATTGTTAAAGTTTAAACTTTGCTGTCTCAATCGTGCATGTACATGTTGTTTTATTCATGTAAAAACCTAAGACTGCATAACTTTTAATATTTTTCACTTTATTCTGACTAACAATGTACAGTAACTATGTGTATAAAAACTGTGATTTGAAAAAAGGATTAAAATTTGCAAATAATAAATATAAAAAGCCTGCTTAGAAAGAATCGCTTTAAGGCCTTTTAAAAGCAGCAACTGTCTGTGCAGCTGTCGTGCGGTCTGGAAAGGATTTTTTTTACTATTAATTCTCTAGGCAATATTTTAGTATAGTAATAACAGTGTTATGCATGTCTTATCATTTTAATGCCCAAATAAGGGTGGCAAATATGTAATTTAATCAGATAACACTCTGCCATATATTGTTTTGTGAAAGAGGCCCAACTGGCTGTGTGTTAAAACAACAAAGGAAAGTGTGAATCAAGCTCAAATCACGGTGAAAAACACATTCACCACAACTTCCACTCAAGATATAAGAATTTATTAAAAGAGATCAATAAACCCCAAGTCAAACACATCTATCTTTTTCACAACACTATCTTTTTCTGTGCATGCACCCTTTCAGGTGTACGGAGCCCCCTGGGTGGCAGGGTAAAAAAAAACAAAAAAAAAAAACGGTGGAAATCCGTGGGCACGGACTGATAAACTGAGCGCACGGTTTTCCAATCCGTGCGCGCAGATTAAGAAACTGTGCTCTTGGTTTATTAATCCATGAGCTAGGATCGATAAACTGAGAGCACAGTTTCTCAATCCACAGGCACAGGTTAATAAACCGAGAACACAGTTTCGTAATCTGTGCGCACGGATTGGAAAATCGTGCGCTCAGTTTATCAATCTGTGCCCACGGATTTCCACTGTTTTCTTTTTGGTTTTTTTTACCCTGCCACCCAGGGGGCTCCATACAGGTGTATATGTGTGGTGAGCTAAAGTTTCACCCAGTCATTGAAATTAACATTTCTCACCACAACTCTTTGAAAATGTCCGAGGGTCGTTAGAGAAAAATTGTCTACAAAGAGTATGAGAAGAAGAGAAAGGCCTCAGAAGAGAGAAACAAGACTAGTCTTCACACATTTTCACCAACTGGTGGTAAGTCTGACATAGAGGAAATTGCAAATCTTCTTTGGGAAAGTAAGCTTGTATGAGCGATGCACAAACAGCAACAGCAACTTTTAAACAGAGCGTGGACAAGGTGAAAAGGGCTGTTGCATGCTCTCGTACGCGTTTAATAGGCGTTCACTGTTGGGAGCAGGTACATGGTTGTGCAAGTGCTTTTTTTTTTAAGTGGAAAGGGCAGTTCTTTTCAAAAATTAAGGAAAATCCTCCCCTATTAATTTTACTGTTATATACACAATTGTTTCACAGACTCTGTTCCCTTGAGTCACATTGCTTTTGGTTCACAATCTGTGTGCCATATTCTGTGTATAATACAGTACTATTATAGCAACTGTGGAGCAATCTTCTCTCTAATTTGTGCCCTTGCACAATATTGCACTGTTCACTCATTCTCAGCACACAAGAGAATCTAAGCAGCACATAAAATAGAATAGAAAATCCCTTTATTGTCCCACAGTGGGGAAATGTTACAGCAGCAGCAAAAGGTTAGAAAATAAAATAAAACTCTAAATACATAAACTGTAAATCAAGATGATTACAGACAGATAATATGAAAAAAAAATGTTGTATGTCATTTTGAATTCATGTATCATTAGTTTCACAACTTAAAATCAACGATAAAAAAAAAAGAAGAAACAAATGGGTCCAGTGTACATGAACCGAAGAGTCCACCCCCCCACCACCCCCCACCCCCCGCGCACAGATTTTGTTACATTATGTGTGGAAACGGCGAACCTTTTGCTTGCGAAAACAAATTCAATGTAATAATAATTTAAAAAGGAGCAGGATATACATTCATCTTTATTTCATTTTGTTTGCGCTCTACCCTCTCAGTCTGCTGGACGTTAGATGTGCATGCCAGCTTTATTGAATAAACAAAATTTAGCTGTTTTAGCTGATGATCCAGCTACTCTTCGATGCCAGTTTAAAAAATTACTATCAAATCAGTTTTATAATAATGAATAATACGTGAATACAAGTGCATAAATAAATAATCCAACAAGAAGAATAATTTTTTACCAATCTAGGCTTACAGAACAATGAAACTCATTGGTTTGTAACAACCTTGTTGTCGAACATGAACACATTTGAACACCTGTTCAATGCACACCGTGATGCTCAGTGTGACTTTTTTTTTCCTGCTAAATTCAAGTACATTATAAAGCACAAAAGTAAATCGGGGTCATAGACTTAGATGTGAGGAGCTAAAGAAGATCTCACAGGTTGCAAATATTTGTGCTACATTTCAAGCATGCAATGCTAATTGTGAAAGATTTACTTTAATGAATCACATCTAAACAGCATCCAATTTGAGAGGATGTGGTTACGTACCCTTTTTTGCAATTATCAGGATCTAGGATGCACTGTTTTATATGTATTGGCATTTTTTGATATTATTGGAGAGAACAGAACAAGACAATCAAATAGACCAGCAGTCCAGTTTATACACTTTCCTGGCCAAAGCTACACTTTGTTTTAAAAATGCATACTGCATATCTCAGTACATATATTTCTTCTAAGGATGATTTATATGTTTTACAAGCACATTTTTAATTTTAATTTATCTTCTCTCATTTTCCCAAGGTGATGAATAACAGTTTAACAGTGTCTTCTAAGTATCTTAATTTTTTGTAATAAAAAAAAATAAAAAAAAACAATTCAAGCAAAACATAACTTTGTTTTAAATCTGAATTATTCCTGCCAAGACCTCATTTAGACCTACAGATCTAAACATATTATAGAACTGTTTGTGCAAGTAGTGTTTCAGATATTATCTATCAACTGTGCACACTAAACTATCCCATGTCAAAAAAATTCCTCAAATAATTTCCTCATCATCACTTTGCATATCACAATGACAACTCACCTGCAATGGTATACATGCAATATGTTCAAACACTGCAGCATAGCTGTCAAAAGTCACTGGCACATTTATATTTGTGACCCACTGTTCAAACATAGAAAAGGGATCACTCTTGGAATTGTCCTGACCTAATGTGGAGGTGGATGTTATTTCAAAGAATAAGGTACCTGGAAAACTACCATTCTGCCTTTTGTTGCACTCAGATGGTAAGGCCTGCTCCTGTCTATAGTATTTCTTGCTAGAATTTATAGAAAACTGACTATCCTCAGACTCCAAGAAAGTAAATGCACTGTCTGTTTCACATTCAGATAAGGTCTCCATTACCGTAGTGGGCTCTATGGGTCTAGACTCAAGTGGAGCATTCAGTTTGATAATTTCTTCAAAAGTGAGTGGTTGTGTTGGCTCAAGGAGCTCTTGTTGAGGGAATTCTTTTGTGTAACAGGGTATTTTTTCCTGCTGTTGCTCAGTATCAAGCTTCCAAATTGATCCTTTGTGTAGTGGGGCAACATTTTGAGACTCTGGGGGGCATTTTTGTTTACCCCTGTTGTCGTTTTTTAACTTATGTAATAGCACCCTCAAATCTCCCCACTGGTTTGAATCATTTTCAAGACATTTTTTACTGCATAAATGTTTGTCCCAGCTGAGTTGTAGTGAGTTGTTGTCAGAATTAATTGCACTGCAAATGCTGCCAATCTCGAAATACTCCAGCTCACTTGGAAGCCTCAGTTGTGGACATGAAAGAAAAGCGTCATTATCAATCTTTTCATCTGACCTTCGCTGAAATGCACTCAGTTGATCATTAGGTCCAACTTTCACAGTAGAAAGAGCAGCCTTTGGCAATTGGATGGAATCAAAGCAAAAATTTATATTTTCTGTTTTTTGCCCACTTTTGCATAGGAAGTTCTCATTGTAATAGTTTGAATCATGTTGTCTTAGTCTATACAGACCCACAGATATACATACAACCACCAGAATGGTGATCAGAGGGAGAACCACCGCTATTACCCATAAAGGCCTTTTGTGCTGTATATTTGAGCACTCTTCATTTACAGTGGAAAGGCAGATATCACAATAATTATGAGAGACATTCTGCAAACAGATGCACGAACTGTTCAGCATTGCAGGTCTACAAATCCTCCGGTTCTGACAGTTTGAAACACAGGTTCTAAAGGTATTTTGTTCATAGCAAGGGGAGAAGAGACAGACACCTGGAGAAATGCAGCTGGACTGGGGGAGAGTTGAACTAGGCAAGACATCCACCATTAAACTTTGTCCAATAATAGGAAGAGTGTGACCATTGATCCTTATGTGCTCCACACATCCATTAAATCCTGTTACCAAAAGAATGTAGAGACATCAAGATTGCTCTTAAGATTCCTCTCCTAAAATAATACAATCACAGACAACTTCACAAAGTATACTTGGTCACTCTGTTAACACAAAGAACAACTTAATATTTTTGGATTTCTTTATGTGGAGAGGATGGTTAGTTAAAGCTAGAATAAAGCATTACAATGAAGAAAAACTGAAATGATGAAATGATAATAAGAATGATAATTTCTCGTCTTAACAGAAAGTTGCAAAAAAAAATCAAGTGAGCTCTTGTGAACTCATGTTGTGTGAAATGATCTTAGATGTCAGAAGACAATAGGCAGACACCTTGTTTAATTTATGCCATAAAAGCCTCAGATTGGTCTAAAGATAAAAGAGGCCTGATCTGGAGCTGGAAAAGTTTACCTGATGAGTTGGTCTGTAACTACATCAATATTACTTCAATGTATCATTGCAAGAACAGCTTAATAAATCAGATAATAAATAAATCAGATTACCTGGATTTTGGAGCTTGGTTTGTCTTTGTGGCACTGCACCGAGAAAAATCTTTTCCAAATGAACAAGTTTTAAGTCCATGTCTCTTTCTGTGACGTTTAAGACCATTTTGTCATCCACAAACAAATAATTGTTACTCCCTCTGCTCAGTAAGGACAGACTGTGCCAGAGCCCATCAGCAACTAAAAAGTCAACTGTTAACTCTGCCTTATGTCCTAAGGTTGTGTCTATGGAAGTGTACACAGGTTTTCTGTCTTTTACCTGAAAAAAAAAAATAAAGAATCATATCTTAATACATCAGTCAGATACATCCTATCCACATGTTGAATATATATCTTTTTACAGACCATCAGCATAATGTTTCCTGTCTTCCCAGGAATAAAGAGTAAGGTTCCTCCCTCTTTTGTTTTGAACTTTATCGTGATCAGAGTTTGGTTTGTTTTGTTTTCTTGTTTAGTATTATCCATTAAGTCTTTGACCAGAAGATCTCTCTTGAATCTTTCTTTGATGACATACTCAATGTATTCACTCTCCTTGAAGCTCATTACAAGCTCTTCGGATATTTCTGTTTCAGAAAGGGAAGTAAACAAGTTCTCAGTTTCAATTTTACACAAAATAAAAACAAAACAAAAAATCTATATAGGTGTAACGCTGTAGACTCAGAGGGATAATCTGTAGTCATCATGACAGCAATACAGCTTCCTGAAACACAGCAATATGGCAGTATGGACCTTTGAGGCCTTGAATCGTTTGTTGTTTCCTTAAAGAAATATACAGGTGGTACAAATACAGTCATCATGGTTCAAGTCAGTGGTCTCTTAAGTTCTCCTGCTGAGCCCTCCTTTTATTTGCAGATTTTCAACAAATCAATTAAGAAAAGTCAACTGCAGTAAACTAAAAATTGTAAAAGTAAACTGGGTTCAAATCACAAAAACAACCAAAAATGTAATTATTTTAAGTTCAACTATATTATAACTAGATTTTAACATTCCTATTAAACATTTTAATGCCCATTAAAAAAATTATTCTAAATAACTCTTAGAATGGGTAATGTTTTTTCACTGTACTAATAATGTACACTTATGTGTGTCCTAAGCCTCTAATTGAATGTCCTTTAATTGAATGTCCTCCAACCTGACAAAAATACACCAAGAGACAAATACTTTTCCATGGCTTACTGAAAGCTGCTCTAAAAGGTGTGGGTATTTACTATTAAAGGGGTCATAGAATGCAAAACTGAGTTTACATTGCCATTGATGAATAATGATAGTTCAGTGGCTAAAATGGACATACTGTACAGAGAAGTTCAAACCCCATCGACACCTCCTTTCTCTGCAAATCTCACAATTCTAAACTTTCACCATAAAACGGGCAAATTCAAACGAAGCACCGAACTGAAGTCAATTCAGGGATGTTGCCTTATTTGGTTCTGGCCTGTACTTTTGTCACGCTCTAAAATTGACATACAGTAAATGCAATGTTGCAGGCTGCACAGAGGAAGGGGAAACTTTTCAAAGTCTTCCATAGAATCCGAAGACTCGACAGGCATGGATGATGTTTGTGTATCAGAACATCCCTGCAAAGTTTAAGGCTCAGCTGTTCATTTGCTCTAAGCATTTTACACAAAACAGGTTTCAAAATCTTGGACAGTTCAAAGCAGGATTTTCTAAACTTCTTTTATTGAGTCAAGGGGCTGTTCTAACCATAAGGCCATCACAACTGTAGCTTTAAGTATGATTCTGTCACTAAGCTGTTGATAGCAATGCTAGCATATCTATGGTAACCAGATTTGGGGATGGAGTGACCGCACCCGAACCGGGTCGCTCTGTCCCCAGCCCCGGAGCTCACAGCTCAGTTCTGCTGCACAGTAGTCGACCAAAATCCCGGACAATTTTGAAATTCCCTCTGGACATTGTTTTAGGTATGAAAAGTAGGACATGTCTGGGAAAAAGAGGACGTCTGGTCACCCTACCATACCAATAATTTGATGTTTCAGTGAGTGAGTGCTTGTTGCTATGTTGTGTCTTTGCTCAGCAGCTTCGCTCGTTGTAAACCAACCAATCATCTATCTCTCTATCTATCCATCCATCCATCTGTCCGTCTGTCTGTGTACTTTTTTTTTTTTACCTGTATCACAGTTTCTTCCTCTAAAGGCAGCTTTGCACTCACAAACATAGTCCGACCAAAGGTCATGGCATATTCCTCCATTCTTGCATGGGGCGCCATTGCATTCTGAAGTTACTGTCCGAAGACACCTTTTTTTGAATAATTAGGAGAAAAAAAATATAAATCTTCCTTGGATTTACTAAGATACCGGTATGTCCAAAAAAGACGGATAAACTTGCTGCATTACAATAGAAAATTTGTTTGTTAATTCATGGTATGTGGTAATTGTCTAAAACACTACCTGTTAAAGACATTGTATGTTGCAAGACCAAAAGAAGGTCTCAGCAGGATGCCATTGATGTAAATATTTCTAATGCATCCAACAAAATCATGTGTTTTTATCTGATTTGGATGTTGTAAAATCAATTCCAGACTCCTCATTCCACCAAATGTCAAGTTGGTAATGCCAACATCCAGAGTCCTAGAAAATGAAAAGATGAAGACAAATCATTTAACTAGGTTGGTCAAACAAGCTAAAAAAAAAAAAAACATACACATTTAACTTGTTTTTATAAGTACTAAATCCAAGACACTCTTGTAGACACAAGAGTTTTTCAAGATCAATCAAACTGTCTGTATGTTATTTTGATTAAACCGTTGACAGATTTTACTTTGTTCCCCAAAGTTACCAATTTTTTTTCATTGCCACTTTTTCTCTCCTTCTATCTGATACATGACATCCTGTGGAATTGCTTCATAGTACCAAACAGGACAGACCAGGGTCTCCCTGAGAATTACAGAGCCACAGTTGCAGAGAACTGCCAGTGGTCTGTTTACCTCAACGTATTTTGATTCTGATGGACATCATAGGACCAGGTTTTCAGAACTAATAGAAAAGGGATCAGATGTGTGTTGGCCTTTAATTTATAGGTACCTTTCTGAGATGATGCCATCATCTTCTGAAAAACAAAATCCATTGTTCTCAACATCTGTACAGTTGTCCACAATCAAAGATCCCATCTGTTAAAATTACAGATCTGCATTAAAATGTTATAATGTATGACTGATCAATCTTGTGTAAATAGTTCAAACTCACATTGCCAATCCTCCTTACAGTAACACTGTGAAAAAGCCCATCTGCAACTTGTTTAAATGTCTGCAACCTTACAGGTCCCGAGCCCAGGTCATAAGAGAGTTGTATTGTACCACCAAGTATCTCCAATGCCAAGAATTCTCTGCTGGTTGATGTTCCAGAATTATACAAGAGTAGGGAGTCTTTTTGCACTGTTGCAAACTCAAAATAAATTAAATTAGCTCTGCTATCCAGTGGGGGAAACTCTATGAAGGACATTTCTTCAAATCCGTAACTTAGCTCTTCACAGTGGATACCACTGACTCCTGAAAGAAAAATAAATTGCAGAAAATTCACTAGTGTGAAGTCATTAACTTTTTTTAAAGACAGATATTTTGGTGCTAATATGTGCAATAATACCAAAATCATCTTTTTGCATAAAAAATATTGATGTTAATGCAAAACAGAAGGAATAGAGAGCATTTTGCAATGACAATGTTAGAAAAGGACAATGAGTTTAGCATTTTAAAGGAGTCTGTGGCTCTACAGATTAACAGTATTGTTTATATTAGGCCACAACTTAAATATTGGTAATTTTGATGTATTAATTAAAAGTATTTTAACATGTAGATGTGACGCACAAGTGGCATGAAAGGGTGTTGGTCTACTGAGGATATTCAAGCTTTAAACCATTGGTCGCATCGAATAACTTTAAATCTTTATTTAAATTCATGCTGTGGTAGAATTGAGTTTCTGGCCACCATAATAATTGCTATCTGAGTATGCCTTAATTTTAGTGCCACCGACATGAGTGTGCAGTTACCAGTGTGAGCACGCAATGAGACCAGTGTGCAGCTGTCTGCGACGGGCTTAACTCTGTCAATTTTTGTTCCATCACCTGTGCACTTTTTAATGCGCTCAACAACATTTCTGTGCGCTCTTGGCTTCGTCTCTGCATGTGATTTGTTTAACAGTATTTATATGAACTACACCAACCAGCCAGCCACAGACAGGCCTTTTTGCATTGATGTGCTAAATGCTCCTTATTGTCAGGCCCCTGAAGGCAATGCTCTATGCAGAGCTGAACTGTCAAAGTTATGTCAGTATTAGAAATGAAGCTTCTGTTTATAGCAAAAATAAATCTCCTACGAACAATATTGTTTTCCTTGTTGCTAAATATATAATTTTTATCATATTTAGTGGAATAAATTCCGCTATAATTATTGTTCGTGGACTATTCACACTGATTATAACATTCAACCAATCCAATGGTTGAATAGCTTAAATATCCAATTAGGTACAAAAAATATGTGTTGCTGTGGGTTTTTCGATTAAAATGCGACCAATTTCGATTAATTAATTATAAACATGTGATTATTTACAGACCCTGGGGCAACAGTGGTATGGGAAGCAGGAGTTTGCCCTGAAATGTTGTTGTGTCCTTGGGCAGGACAATTCACCCAAATTTCCCACTGATGGTAGTTAGAGGGCATGGTGGCGCCAGTGTACGGCAGCCTCACTGTCCCAGGGCAGCTGTGGCTACAATGTTGCTCGCCACCATGCGTGTATGAATGAGTGAATGACTGAAAGTAGTGTAAAGCTTTTTGGTCAAGTCTCCTGAGTTGAAAAAGAGCTACATAAGTACAGGTCTTTTACCCTTTTTACCACTTAATTAACTTGATTAAAAATAATAATCCCATCCCACCACTAGTTTATCACAAATTGTTTTGCAATCATGTCATGCATTAGTAAAAAACACATTACATTGGTCTAAATGTAGATTATCATCAGATGTCACCAAGTCACTATATGCTTTTGAAAAAAAATTTATTCGAATTGAATGAACAAGTGACGGCCTATAATATTATGAATGGTTCTTCAGTATTATAACAAAATAAAAAATCTTAAATATATATAAAAATTTTTTTTACAAAAGCTCCAAACACATTAACAGCTCATTGTTTTTCCATTTTGGTTTTTCCATATTTCTTTTTAATCTTTCACGCTTGCATCACATTTATTCTCACCAAAGGGGCAGTTGCAGAGGAACCCTGTTTGTAGGTTAATGCACTGGCCCTGAAAACATGGTGTAGATCTGCAATGATCTTTGAGCCATTCACATCGTTCTCCTGAAAATATAAAGAAACAGGTTTTACAGGCATCTTAATCTTCATTTGGTAACACCTATTAAATGTTGTTTTTTGCAGGATTAACACTACCTTCAAATCCAGCCACACACTGACAGTAGTATCTCTCCTGCGACTGAATACACGTCCCACCATTTTGACACTTCACCTTAAGGCACTCATCCACATCAGCTGAGCAGAGAGAGCCAGAGAAGCCACTCTGACAGTAACAGTGAAAACTTCCAAATGTGTTTTCGCATGTGCTGTTATTTTCACAGGGATTCAGCTCACATTCATCAATGTCATCTTCACACAGTGAACCGCTGAATCCAATGGGACAGGTACAATTAAAAATCTCTTTCTGTGGTGACACAAAAATGACAGCCAGGCTTTCTAGGACAGCAACAACCTGGCTGATGTGAATGTTTTTGTTGCATGTGGCACCATTCTGGCAAGGGCTCATAAGGCATGGATCACTGGTAATGTGAGAAATTGTCACATTGCTTTGGGACTCCAGTAACCTCTTATGTCCAGCAGATATACTACTTGCTACCTTGTTGTTTAGATATTGCCCATTGTAGTTTTTCACAGCAGCAAGTAGTAGTATGTCCATGCCAATATGCTTGATTCCAAATACATGAGTCTTTGAAGCCTGAAGGTTGAAGAGGCTGTCCAGGGCTTTCACAAACTTTAAATAACTATTAGTTAAGAAGTTTTCCATTGAGGGTGAGAATATGTAGAATAATATGCAACTGTCTACAGATGCATTTGTAAAACCTTTGTAGTTTACATAGATACTGTTATTTACTGGAAAGTGAACCTGATCGGTTGCCTCCACTGTGACATTGAATGTGGCCTCTCCCTGAAAAGGGGACGACCATAGCTCACATGTGCCGTTGGGTATCTTAAACATGTTCATTGGGCCATTTTTAATGAAACACAGGAATATATCAGACTCATCATGATCCTCAGGATGCACGTTACCAATCATGCCTCCATTAAAAAAACTGCCAAAATATTTAACCTCAATAAAGATGTTTCGTGGTAATGGGGCGTTATCATTTTCATCCTCTACTATAACGTGAAGCGTTGTTGTTGAAGACAGTGGGATCGGAAACCCTGTATCTTTTACCACCACCTGCAATCGATAGTCAGAGATATGTTCCCGGTCGAGAACACGTGAGGTAAGTAAAACTCCATCCTGAGTAAGAAAAAAAGCACTTTCTGCTGACAGATTTAATAACCAAAAGATAAAAGGACCTTGATTTGGTGGTAAATCAAAATCAAAGGCGTGTAATTTGGCAACAATGGTTCCTTCAGGTTGATTTTCCTTTACTTGAAAATTAGTTGTCATGAGTTTGGGGGCATTGTCATTAATATCAACTATAGTCACAATCACATTTGTTGTCCCGGTGGCTGGTGGAGAACCATTATCAGTGGCCGTAACAGTGAGATTATAAGTAGGCCACAGTTCCCGATCAAGAGGAGAGTTTACTAAGACAATACCACTAAGTGGATCAATGGAGAAAGAGGAGTTTGTGTTTCCATCTACTATCGTAAAGAAGAATCGATTCCAGTGGAGTACGGAGTCATGGTCATAAGCACTTACATTTAATACAAATGTCCCAATTGGGCTGTCTTCCTTAACATTTGCCTCATAGCACGTGGAGCTAAAAGTTGGTGCATAATTTGTATCAATTACATTAATGTTGACCAATGTCTCAGCTATGTTTGTGCCATTTATAACGCCAGAGTTCTTTGCCAAGACCTTTAAAGTTATGTTGCTGTTGCCTTGGTTTCTCAAACTACCACTTGTATATATATCTCCAGTAAGTTGAACAACATCAAAGCCTAAATGCTTGCCATAGCCAAACATTAGATAAAACACCTCACCTTGAGGACCACTGTCATTATCAGTGGCTGCTACTTTTCCTATTGATGTTCCAACTGGAACATTTTTGAATACTGAAAAGCTAAAACTTTCTTGAATGAAGGTTGGGCTAAATTCATTAACATCCAAGACGTGAATGATGACATGAGCCAGACTGAACAAGGTGTGTTTAGCAGTGTTTGAAGCTTTCACTGTAATATCAAATATGTGTTTATGTTCATAATCAAAGACAACCAAAGTAGAAATAATCCCATTTCTTGGATCAAGTGCAAATTTATCCAAACTACCAGCAATCAGAGAGTAGGATATTTGTGCATTTATCCCTGAGTCCATATCAGTGGCCATCACATCTAGAATACTTGTTCCAATTTTTGAATTTTCCGTCACTGCTGTGAAATACTCAGACAACAAAAAGACCGGAGGATTGTCATTTACATCCATAACTATCACAGTAACATTCAACCAGGCATATTTAGATATCCATCCACCATCTGTTGCTTTTATACGCAGATAATAACTGCTTTCTTTTTCATAGTCAAGCTCTGTGGTAAGTGTTAGTAGCCCAGAGAATTTTCCTACAGAGACTGGAAAATGTTGATTTTCAGTACTTATGCAGTATGTAATTTCACCATTAGGACCATAATCCCAATCTTCAGCTTGAACTTTCCCAGCCACTGATCCAACAGGCAAGTCTTCTGGGACAGAGATTGTGACATCTGATTCACCAAACCTTGGAGAAAACTGATTATTCCCAATTATCTTAATGCTGATTTTAGTTTGAGAAGTTAATGGAGGAAAACCTTTATCTATGGCTTCAACTAATAAAGTAAGTGACTGATTTTCCCTTTCTGCTAGATTTTGATTTAGGAATACCTTTCCACTGTTGGTTTGAATCCCAAAGAGATCAGATGCATTACCTCCACTGACATTATACTCAATAAAATCACTGCTATTGACATCTGGATCTGTTGCAGTGAATTTTACTACTTCAGATCCTACCAGTAGATTATATGGAATGGCAATAAAGGCTGGTAAAGGCAAAAACATTGGAGGGTGGTGGTTAAATGGTTCTAATCTCACTGTGACACTGGTATTGCTGTGCAGAGGGATGCTGCCACAATCAAAGGCAGCAACTGTGAAGGTATAGATTTCAAAAGTTGAATTGTTTAAAATGAGAGGCTGCTTTGCAAAGACCTCCCCAGAAGAAGTATTTACCCCAAAGAAATCATTTGAGGGTTCAATTATATAGATAACCTCACTATTTAGTCCAATGTCTGCATCTGTTGCAGAGACCTGCAAAACAAAAGCCTCTGGGTGTTTGGTTTCAGGGATGACAACTGAATACAAATCTTTAGAAAAAACTGGTCTCATATCATTGAAATCTAAAACAAAGATAGTTGCATCAGTGCTAACACTCCATGCTGAATCATTGGCATTTACTTTTAATACATACTGATCTTGCTTCTCCCTGTCCAGAGACCTTTTAACGATGATGCATCCAGTGCTGGACTCAATATCAAAAGGGAGATTCTGATTATGGTCAGATATATGGTAACTAATTTCTGCATTAGAATCAGTGTCGTCATCGGTTGAGGTGATTTGCAGAACTGTGTAACCTATAGGAGCATCTTCAGAAACCTCTGCAAGATACATTTGAGACAAACTAGGTGCATTGTCATTCCTGTCCAATACAGCAATGATGACTGTTGCATGATCTGTATGAAGAGGGTTACCAGGCTCTGCCGCCTCAACTGTTAAATTAAAAAAAGGAATACTTTCTCTATCTAAACTTATGGTGGTGCTAACCAAACCATTTTCAGGGTCAAGCATAAAAGACTCATCGATATTTCCTTCTGTTATTTTGTACCATACTGTGCTGTAAGTGGGCGAATCTGCATCGATTGCAAGAACATCACAAACTATAGATGGTGGGGAATTCTCATAAATCTCACACCTGTATTCAGCTTGGGTAAACTGGGGGGGGTTATCGTTTACATCAGTTATATTTATTTGAATTTCTAAAAATGATGAAAATGGAGGCCAGCCAGAGTCCCTGGCTTCTATCAGTAGAGAAAATTCCCTTTTGCTTTCATAATCCAGTGAGTTGTGAACTGTCAACGCTCCACCTAATTGGTCTACATGAAACATGTCTTCAAAGTTTCCAGAAGCAAGATAAAAAGAAATGGGTTCAGCTCTGATGCTTGCTGCAGAAATAACAGCCACTACTGTTCCCACTGGTTGGTCCTCAAAGAGAGAATAACTCAAAACATCCACAGTCATCTCTGGGAAATCAGAAATGTTCTGAAATCTGATACTGATAGTAGTGGTGTCAAATTTGGGATTTTCACCCCCATCTTCTACATGCACATTGATAATAATATCCTCTGTCTTCAGTGAATTAGAAGTGAATACTGTGCCACTGTTTGGATCAATTGAAAACAGGTCTGAACTTTGTCCATATAATGAATAATGCAGCTGCGCATTCATGTCAGTGTCTCCATCAATAGCTTTCACTGCACAAACAACTGAGCCTATGGAAAAAATGAAACAAAAAAAGTTAATTCTATTCAAAACAGTGTCACCTTTACTGTCACAAGGGAGCAGCGCATCTTACCTGGAAGAAACTCTGTGGGTACATAAGCTACGAAGGGACTATCCAGAAACTGAGGCCAGTTGTCATTAATATCACCAACCAGTACAGTAACAAGTGCAGAGCTTGAAAGAGGTTGTGTGGGATGCATGTCGGTTCCAATCACTGTCAGTGTGTAGAAGGCTACAGTCTCCCTGTCTAGAAAATCAGTTGAAAACAGTTCTCCAGATGCTTCCTCAATAGCAAAAGGTGCATCCATGTTTTCCATTGAATACCTAATTAGGAGACAAAATTTAACGTTCTTAGTATGTCGTGCCTCATAAAACAATAAAGCCTCTGAACTTTCACATTTTGTCAAGGTGCAACCATAAAGTGATGTGATTTATTCTGTTATGTGGCAGACCAATGCAAAGTAGAGCATAGTTATAAAGAAAAAAAACTATTCATGGTTCCCTTTCTTTCTTTATAAACAATCGTCAAAAAAATATGACAGAGGTGTATATTCAGCCCCACCGGGTTTGAACTTGCTAAGTCCACCTTTAGCTGCATTAAAAGCTGCATTCCTGTTAAGGTAGATTAAAAGGAATAAGCATTTCCAGCTTTTTAGCTTTTATTGTCATTACACTGTCACAAGTACAGAGCAACAAAATTAACTCTCTGCCTTTAACCCATCCCCTTGGGAAGCAGTAGGCTGCTGTTGTGCGGCGCCTGTGGAGTAGTGTGGGGTTAAGGGTCTCAGTGACCCAAAGTGTCAGTCTGTGGGAGTGGGGCTCAAAAGCAGAACCTCAGGATTCCAAGCTCTATGCCCTAATCACTTGGCCGCCACTCCCACACATTTATTTCTAAACTTTGAATAAGCCATTCTAAAACTTATTATTATTACTAATGATGTTTTGTCCTTAACCATTCCTTACATTTGTTGAAGAGTTTTAATTGATGATCTATTACCTTAGATCTTAAGCTAAATGTCTGTTTGTGTCCGTTTGGCTGCTCCTGTATTCATACGTTGCCACATTATGATTTCCTCAGACTTGACAAAGTTTTTACACCACTAGCTGTCCCTGACACAACCAGGATTTAAACCTGGTCCCCACATTACAGTCAGTGACTTAGGCCACTTCATCTTGTGGATAACATTATATCTTAAGGTAAACTATCCAGAAACTGAGGCCAGTTGTCATTAATATCACCAACCAGTACAGTAACAAGTGCAGAGCTTGAAAGAGGTTGTGTGGGATGCATGTCGGTTCCAATCACTGTCAGTGTGTAGAAGGCTACAGTCTCCCTGTCTAGAAAATCAGTTGAAAACAGTTCTCCAGATTCTTCCTCAATAGCAAAAGGTGCATCCGTGTTTTCCATTGAATACCTAATTAGGAGACAAAATTTAACGTTCTTAGTATGTCGTGCCTCATAAAACAATAAAGCCTCTGAACTTTCACATTTTGTCAAGGTGCAACCATAAAGTGATGTGATTTAGGGTTTGAACTTGCTAAGTCCACCTTTAGCTGCATTAAAAGCTGCATTCCTGTTAAGGTAGATTAAAAGGAATAAGCATTTCCAGCTTTTTAGCTTTTATTGTCATTACACTGTCACAAGTACAGAGCAACAAAATTAACTCTCTGCCTTTAACCCATCCCCTTGGGAAGCAGTAGGCTGCTGTTGTGCGGCGCCTGTGGAGTAGTGTGGGGTTAAGGGTCTCAGTGACCCAAAGTGTCAGTCTGTGGGAGTGGGGCTCAAAAGCAGAACCTCAGGATTCCAAGCTCTATGCCCTAATCACTTGGCCGCCACTCCCACACATTTATTTCTAAACTTTGAATAAGCCATTCTAAAACTTATTATTATTACTAATGATGTTTTGTCCTTAACCATTCCTTACATTTGTTGAAGAGTTTTAATTGATGATCTATTACCTTAGATCTTAAGCTAAATGTCTGTTTGTGTCCGTTTGGCTGCTCCTGTATTCATACGTTTTCACATTATGATTTCCTCAGACTTGACAAAGTTTTTACACCACTAGCTGTCCCTGACACAACCAGGATTTAAACCTGGTCCCCACATTACAGTCAGTGACTTAGGCCACTTCATCTTGTGGATAACATTATATCTTAAGGTAAATGGTTACATTTTATTTTATTTAGGGGTATCAGGGTGAAGAGGGGTACATGTAAATACCAACCAAATTTTTTACAATTATATTAGTAGGAAAAAAAAAACTTCACCACGTTTTGTTGGTCTGCCACATAAAACCCTTTTTTAAAGTGACTGTTCACCTGACTTCACTGCTCACGCCCTCGTCAGCATCAAATGCTGATATCATTGCAAACACTGTGCCTATTGGACTGTCCTCAGATACTATAGTGTTGTAGAGGTCCTCTGAAAACTCAGGAGGGTTATCATTGACATCATCCACAAGGACATGGATTGTCATTGTGCCGGTTAGGGGGGGCAAACCTTCAAATATACAAAGTTATATTAATGGAGTTAAATTTATTTGAAAAAAATATTTTTTAAATGTTATTTATATACTGACATTGCACTAACTGCAGTTCTTCTGTAACATGTATTACCTGAATCAGCTGCTGTGATGATGACAACATAAAATGATTCTTTTTCCCTGTCCAAGCTGTGTAAAATCTTAAACACACCATCAGGAGTGACAGAGAACAGACCATCACTCTTATCTTTGTGTATAAAATAATGAAGCTGACTGTTGATCCCAAGGTCTTGATCCAAGGCTGAAACCTACAAAACAAAGCAAAGGATTGTTACATATGGATAAATAAGATTAAAAGATTCTGTTCACTTGGCATGAGGCGGTTCCATATATCTAGGAATATACCTTATTCTCATCCCTGTAGGATTAATTGTGGATGCAGCTTCTAGTAAGATTTAGAAGTAAAGCAAATTTTTGTAGGTAGTCATATTTAGCAAGTGGTATTTTTAACTAACTGAATTAGTTTTACTAAATGTCTATTTTAATGCTGCTCTCATGTTCAGATAAATCCCAACTTAAACATGAACCGAAAGAGAAGTGAAATTGTTCCTTCAGTTGGCGGCTTCAATATGGCTGCTGCTTTAAAAAAAAAACACAAGAAAGAAAGCCCTTTGGCCCACAATGTAGCATCCATCAGGGAGGAAATATTGGCTTCTCAATAGAGTTTCTTACTTTCTGTCAACTTCTTTACATTTCTGTCATGTGTGACACGTCATTAAAAAAGTTTATACAGATTACTAGTGCAAAAAATATTAATTGGTAATCAGTAATGTTTTTTATGCTTATTTATTTTAAAAGAACTGTCATAATGCATGCAGTCATGCAAGTCAGCTTCAATGAATGATAGTTGCACCTACTGTATAATTGTTACAAATCATAAAGGACTGTAGAAATAAGGTGGATTCCAAATTCTATTAGTAACCTATAAATATCTTACGTCATACAATATCTGCGGTTCAAAATCCTTGTAATGGCTTCACAATGAGAGCAGAGTCAGTTTTTCCTTTCTTTATATTGAAAAGATTGACATTATGCTGCCTCTACGCCACCTTCTGCTGTACGCTACCAGTCATCCAGATAAGAAACTCTTTTTTACATTCTCTACTTTACAAAGAAGACAGATCGGATGTTTAGAAATGTTTCTTAAGAGCCAAAGAGCTGTAGCTTGCTGCCCAAAGGAGCCCTATCTATTACTTTTATTTGTTTTCAAACCAAAAACAAGAAATACATTGGTGGCAAAATATCTGCAATCTCAGCAGATAGCACAATTTGGCAGATGACTAGGAGGTTTTTATACTTTCATTACTTTGTATATGTTTATATATTTTCAGCAAAGTCTACTTATGAATATGTTTACTAAATACAATCTTGATATATTTAATAAAACTGTAACAGTAATATTTACTTTTTCAAGTGTTACAGCTGTAACACCATAAAACCATGGTAATTTTCCTAAGGCATATCATACAGTGACAGTTTCATAAAGGCCCATGCCTAATGGCGTCTACATCAAGTATGAAGCATGAGTTATGGTGGTACCTGGTATGTAAGCTCAGATGGATTGATTTCATTCTCCTTCACATGAATGATCAGGGTTTCTGGAGAAAGCAGCGGCGTCACGTCATTAACATCCAGCACTGTGATGCTAATAACAGTGGTAGCAGATCTAGGTACATCCCCTTGATCGACAGCAGTTAAAATTAAGGTGTAATTTGACATTTTTTCTCTGTCAAGTTTATCCATGATGTACAGCACACCTCGAACTCTGTCAACCACAAAAGGACCAACCGGCGTCAACATGTATCGCACTAGTCCATTTGATCCAATATCTTGATCCCATGCCTTAACGTGAATGAGAATTGTCCCTCTTCGAACATCTTCTTTGATGAGCAGACTGTAGTTGCTTTGTGAAAACACAGGTTCATTGTCATTTACATCCTCGACATGGACCATGAAAGTCATTGTGCTGGTCATTTGAGGTGAACCCATATCAGTAGCTATCACGGTAATATTCAAAGTGTCCACCTTTTCTCTGTCAAGTATCTCCTCCAGGAAAGTCTCTCCACTTCTGTCATCAATACTGAATGTCCCTCTAGAAGTGTTGCTTAAAAAATACAAAATCTCTGCATTGGATCCTGCGTCTTTATCTTCAGCATGTACAGTCATAATAACGGAATGCAATGCAGAGTCCTCCGGTATACTAACATGTTTGGCAGACAGAAATAATGGAGCATTGTCGTTGATATCCTCCACTATCACAACTATATGTGCTGTGCTGGTGAGCTGTGAAGTCACTGGCAGGGCACAATCATTGACTGTGACAGTCAGATTAAAGGAAGCTTGACTCTCACTGTCCAGCTCTTTGTTCAGGCATAAACTACCAGCTGAGTGTATGAAGAACATGCCCAGCTCATCACCGCTGGCAACCATCAGTTCCACTTGTCCATTTTCACCTAGAAGGAAGAAGACAAAAATACTGTATATTATATATTAAATGTCATTAGTCTTCAGATTTATTCAACCTACTATGCATAAATCATAGCCATAAGATAAAATGTATAAAAGACTGATCTTTAAAATGTGTTTTCTCATTTTAACCCTGATCAAGAAATCAGAATAGAGAGAAAGGTTCTCACATAGTTTTGTCATATATTAAAACAAAAGAAGTGAGTTTTACTCGTAGTAACTTTACAAATGCATCTGTATTAACATCAACATTTCAATACAAGGAAATATGATTTTAGCAATTCTGGCTTAGTTTTGATAGACAGGTTTATATGGCTCTCATTAGCTACTTAAAGGAGAAGTTTGGTTTTTAACACTTTTAGCCCATTTTCTGTAGTGTCCAGGATGAAATCGAATGATCGACACCAAAATTTTGACAATTGGTCCTGTCTCTGCTTTTTGGCTCATTTAGAATCCACCCCTGGCTGCTTTAGAATGGCTTCCATAGAGCATGTCCGATAATGTCCTTAAAACAACCTTAAACGTTCTTTTTTTAAAATATGCTACTCACCGGGTCGTCAGCGCTGTTCAATGACGTTCCAAAAAAAGTTTCGTAAAGAAAAAACATTCCTGTAGTGTTTTATTTAGCATTTTGTAAATCCCATTGAGTTCTGTTGGAATAGTCAATATTCCCCTGCCACCGGAAACGGAAATGGGGCCTGTTTACACAGTTGTAGTCTTTTCGCTTCACTCTGTGTACTCCGACGTCGAGAATCAAGAATCCACCTTTCGTATTCCATTTTCAGAGTTTTTTAAAGTGTTTAACAGAGACGTTAGCACCTCGAAAATTGTAACTGAACGTTTTACAAAAAAATAAACTATCCTCTTTTTGTAGGATATGTTGCATTTCAAGATGTGAAGAGGTGAGATAGTGAAGCATGCACAAAGAATCGGATGTATTGAATAGGGAAAGAATTAAAACATGCAAGACCAGAACTTGACAACAATTACTTAATTTCCAGGCTTCCATGCCGTTGAAAAATACCTAAACCTCAAACATTATTGCCTTCGTCTATATATCAAAATCAGGACAATAGGGTAGGAACTTGCTTCCTATTCTGCAAGAGTGAACCTTAGGGATTTGTTTCTTTTTTTAATTTATCCTTGATTTACATTAGTTTCAGAAGTAAAGTATGAAGTCTGGATTTAAAGAAAATAATTAAATGACTTGAAGAAGTCCTGTATACCATGGTAGACTCTTACCATCATCTTTGTCTGACACATTCAGAGACAGGAAGGAAGTTCTGACACGTGTGTCCTCCAGTAGTGATGCAAAGTAGTTGCTCCGACTGAAAACAGGAGGGTTGTCATTGACATCGAGCACATTAAAGTAGACTCTGGCACTGGATGCTTGTAAGTCCCCCTGCTGCCCCTCCACTGTGAGAATGTAAAACCTTTGTGTTTCAAAGTCCAGGTTACGGGATAAAAGGAATTCCCCAGAGATGGGGTTTAGAAGGAACATGTTCTCCCCATCGTCCTCCTGAACCGAGTATGTGATAGGTGTGGGAAACTCCATCTTCGCTTCCAGCTTTCCCACAACAGTTCCTAGAAACACAAATGCAGATAAGTGCTCTGTGATCCAATAAAACGAAAAAGAAATGAAAAAAAAAAAAATTGTATTTATGTTCGCAGTGTGAAGACAAAATAAGATAAAACAAGAAGATACTTTGAGCATGAGATTAACTGTTGTTAACAAACATCCATGTTTTCTAACAGAAGAAGAGATGCGAACCTGGCATAGTGTCCTCCTTTACTTGAAATGAATAAACAGTTTTGGAGAAAGCCATCTGTGCTTGCCATCTGCTATGAGCAAACGAGCTGATGGCCCCATGTTTCAGCTCTGCATCGACAGATGTATTATACCAGGAAGGAAGCTTATGCTGCTTAACATCAGAAAATTCTCTCCCACTTCTCAGATTCTCTGAATTTACCAAAAAAGGCTCATGACAGACCACCATATTAAAACCCTGTGTAATTATGAGATAAAAACAAACAATCTTTAATGCATTTTAGTAACCACATACACATATATGTATATATATATATATATATATATATATACATATAAATGTTATTAAAACTTGTACTCAGGTAAGAACAGCATAAGCTTAAAATGTGTTATCTCTAGTTAAAGCAAAAAGCTGATTAAATTTTATTATGAACCGAGTAACATTTCATAATATCATGTTTAACTAGAAAATTTCTAAAGAAATTTTGAGGGGGGCCACCTACTGCCCGTCTGGGTAACTGTGCCAATACGGCCCTGGCAAGTGACATTGGGGCTCCCCAGACCAACTGCTTACGCCTTTGAGGGC